>NC_134809.1:7099298-7121798 GCF_046742065.1 Oratosquilla oratoria
TGTGTATCGGTAACTGTCTTTTTCAGTCTGACGAAGTAGTAACCTCTCTCTGCGACAAGACGTTTACGGGTTGGTCACGTGACGTCACTGTCCGGAACTGGGCCTGCTACCGGGCCCAGAAGACCACCTCTGTGGCGCCCAAGGAGACCAAGAAGCTTCAGACTCCAAAGGTGAGGACCTCTTCTTCTTCTTCTTCCTCTTCCTTTTATTTATTTATTTATTTATTTTGTTCTTATTCATTTTTTTATACTGGTCGAGTTTTGTGGGGTCAGAATACAAGATCACAACAGATTAGATGACCATTTGGCACATAACCAGGCCGGACATAAACGTCGTTTTAGATCTGTGGTTTAACATGTCCAGGTCGGTTTTATTCAGTTCACGGGCCGGACGGGTAAAAAAAAAAAAAAAAAAACACGAGAGACCACAGCGGTCATCGTTCGTCGATACGGTTCCCACGTGTTCTTCTCCTGCTTCAGAGTAAGACCTTCTACCGTCACAACTTGGACTTCTTGAAGAACATTCAGAAGGTGCAGAGCAGTTGGTACCCCGCAATTTACGAAGAATATGAGCAGTGGACTCTGCAGGACCACTTCAGGCGTTCTGGAGGAGCTGCGTAAGTTCGCATCAAGTTTTTGCTTCCAACATTTTGGAGGGTCACCAGATTTATCAAGCAGGAGTATGCTAGACAAAAGCTGAAATTATGCTAGATTGCCAGAAATAATGCTAAAGCTTTTGTTCCTCTTAATACATTTCATGTCTTATATTTTTATTAATATAGTATCATTTAAAGGAAAATATGCTAAATTTAGCGTAAGTATACTAAATATGGTCACCCTGAATGTCCCAAATGAAAGAGCACTTTCAATTATATATACTGTATATATATATATATATATATATATATAGGCAGAACAAGAGTTTATTCTTTGATTTTTTTTTTTTTTTTTTTTTTTTGCCACTTTTTGTTGGGGGAAAGATCTTCTGGTATATTGTATGTATGCAGTTTCGCAATGTGGTGCTTCTACAGACAGAATGTTTACATAAAAACTGGCATTAGATATAGGAAATATGTTGGGACTGAAAGGGCACATGGATAGGTGAATTGGTTTGGGTTCGAGGAGGCTCGAAATCCTGCGAGCTGGTCGGAGTTGGACTCCGTGGGGTGCTTCTGGTGATCTGATGTCCCGTCTTCTTCCATTCTCTCGCTGCGTGTAGTGCTGTTGACTTTGATGGTTTATTGCCATCTATTCTATTATTTGTGCTTTTATTGGAGGCTATGTACAGAGCCTCTACAAAGTTCCTTTGTTTTTACTAAGGTTATTTTGCAGTATGCTTTCTTGTTCCCATTTTGGTAAATGCCCTTTTTCGTCAATATGGTTCACGAGTGCGTTGGACATCGGCTCTGTGTTCTTTAATTCTTTTGGATATCCCTCTAAGTTTCTCCGATATAGGCGCAGTCACATCTTGAGCATGAAATTCTATAAACTAGACTTTCGGTATTAATATGTTCCGTTTTTGTTTTACGAAATCACCAATTTCCTTACCTGCATCCGTGGTTCGTCCTCAGGGGTTACAACGGGGAGGCAGTTATATCCTAGTTTATGTACATAAAACATATAGATCACCTGGAGAGGGACGCGGAAACCCCATCGGGCTACCCTCGTTCTTCCCGTCCCAGGAAACTCGTGTAACCAAATGAAAAATTGGACTACACACTTGTTGTATAAGTGACATTTTTATTTTATTTTATTTTATTTATTCTTTGTAAACTAAGATGTTTATGAGATCCATTATGTACAATTGGGTATGTAAGGTGACCAATCGTCCAGTATTCGTAGCGACTGGAGGAGGAGGGGGACCCGGACAGCTTCGACAGTCGGAATCCCTCTCCCAATTCCAACCACGGACAGTATAACAAGCTAATTTGGGCACTATATCATCGCACCCCTGAAGAGGGTCCTAGGACTAGGACCAAAACGTCGGCCATTAAACCTCCCACTTTGAGTCTGTGTCTACGTTTCTCCCCTTCAATATATATATATATGCTAATAAGAACACGGGAACACTGAAGATGTAATACACGAAAGCGCTCTGCTTCGTTAGTTTCCTTTTTCCAAGTGGTCTACTTTGCATATATATATATATATATATATATATATATATATACATACATACATATACCAAAGGCTTTTTCCCCCTTACACGGGAGTAGCCAGAAAGAAAAAAGCCTAGAAATCACTCCCATCCATTTCATTTCCCATATATTCCACTCCCCTCCTCCCTACCTCCTATCTTGGATTCTGTTTACCGGCGACCGTCCTGACGTCATTCCCTCTCTCCCCCCTCCCACCCTCCAGGTCCGTGATCCACCAGCGGGTGACGCCCGCCCCTGCCGACCTCCTGACGCGGCTGAGGGCGTCGATGCTTCCTCCCGAGTGGGACTGGCGCAACGTTTCCGGAGTCAACTACGTCTCCGATATCCGGTGAGTATTTTGCTTTGTGGGGAGGTGACTTGCACCGGGGTGTACCGGATGATCATGATGATGGTTATTATTATTATAGTTGATATCATTATCGCAGTTTGTTGTTATTATTGTTATTACACACACAGACATACATACATACATACCTTTTGTCTCAGTAAACCTTTTTGTGTCTACGTGGACGAAATTGGAATTTTCAATGTATTTATCCTCGTAAGCAACGGACGATTTGATTAAATTTAGAAGGAACCTCTTTTTGGTAATTATGTAAGTATATATATATATATATATATATATATATATATATATATATATATATCAGTTTCCGTATATGTCTCCGTCGAGCGCATTGTCAGTCTCGTTCGTGATGACATGGAATTAAAAGTAAAAAGTTAATGGGGTTGAAAAAAAATATACACACATATATATATATTTGAGAAATTCGCTAGTGAACAGCGACATCAATCAGACAATCTCCTTGACAGTAGCGCGCGGGATTCGAACCCGATGCGTCTGGGAGTAAACTCCCAAGACACTCGCCTTAGACCGCTCGACCACTTGACAGCATAAAACCTTGAGAACTCATAGTCACTCTGACTATCGAGATTGGGGAGGGCGCTTACTACACCCATTAATCAGCCGTTTCACCCCAAGGCCGCTGCACCCAGTGGGAGTAGTAAGGACTGGAACGAATCCCTTCACGCATGTCGCCAACGTAACTATTTAAGAAATTCGCTTGTGAACAGCGACATCAATCAGACAATCTCCTTGACAGTAGCGCACGGGATTCGAACCCGATGCGTCTGGGAGTAAACTCCCAAGACTTACTCGCCTTAGACCGCTCGACCACTTGACAGCATAAAACCCTGAGAACTCATAGTCACTCTGACTATCGAGATTGGGGAGGGCGCTTACTACACCCAAGTGGTCGAGCGGTCTAAGGCGAGTGTGTCTTGGGAGTTTACTCCCAGACGCATCGGGTTCGAATCCCGTGCGCTACTGTCAAGGAGATTGTCTGATCACACACACGTACATACGCACATTTATAAACTACGAAGCTATGAGAAACACTGGCGCATTGATATACAGGCGTACCAACAGTTTCCAAGTCTTTTTGAACAATGTGTCGGAGTTTAGCGTTTATTTACGTCCATTTCCGTACGATTTCTTACCGATATTTTTAGTGACTGTACCATGCACTGCAACCTTAAAAAAATCCCTGTGTTTCTTAGTCGTTTGAACGATCAACGTGGTTTTCACGAAAGGTTGGTAGCCTTGCATTCTCGTAGTGACTCGAACGAACCCGAACAACTATGAAAACGACCATTGTCTACCGTATTTTCACTTCCAACTAGTAATCGAAAGAACAGTCAGTTCTCTTTGTTAGTGGCCTTCGTTTTCGTGTTCGTTTGAGCGACACCGAATGACTGTGAAACAAACCGAATAACTTCATATTTCTTCCACCTGGGGTCGGCGCGATGACAACCCCACAGAGATCAAGGAGCATGTGGTTCCTGTTACGCCTTCGCCTCCATGGCCGCCCTCGAGTCCCGAGTTCGAATCCTGACGGACAACGAACTGAAGCCGACCTTCAGCCCCCAGGACGTCGTGTCGTGCTCGAAGCTCTCCCAGGGCTGCGAGGGAGGGTTCCCTTACCTCATCGCCGGCAGGTAGGTCTTCCGATCATCGAAGTCAACATGAACAGATTTTTTTTTTTTTTTTTTTTTTTTTGGGGGGGGGGGGGGGAAAATTTTGTTGTAGTGAACTTTTGGACTTTTAGAATAAAAGCTATGTGTCCTACAGAAGGACTTTCTTAAGCAAACCTGTTTTGTGTCATTCGTTAGGTACGCCCAGGACAAGGGCGTGGTCGCAGAGAAGTGCGCCCCATACACGGGCGAGGACGACGCCTGCTCCACCGTTGCCTCCTGCAGGAGACATTACACGGCACACTACCGCTACGTCGGAGGTGAGTCAGCCCATGACGCTAACGTCCGGGTGATAACGATGTTGATAGTGATGATGATAACGATGGTGCTTATGATAACGATATTGGTGATAGTAATGACAGCGTCTTAAGTAACCTAGTTGTTTCATAAGAATAAAGGAGACTGCAAGAGACCGTAAGGCCTACACTAAATAGTTCTGTTCCTTGCCACCTGTCTTCCCTATTCAGAAAATTGTCTAATATTTTCAAAACAACCAATTGTTTTAGCTCTCACTACATGGTTACTATGTCTATTCCATTCGTTAACCACTCACTTGGCAAACCAGTTCTTGCCTATTTACTTCTTAAACCTAAATTATAGGCTTCACTCAAAGAATATCAGTCGATCCTGCGTTTTCGGTTGGTAGCCCTGCTTACACTTCGCTACGATGCAACTCACGATATCTATATATTTCAATTTCCGACCTGAGTGTCACTCTTCCGACCATATGAGTTGGTACGACTGTATTCAAAGACTCAAGAGGATAATGAATGTGAGATGATGAAAGCCATAAACTAATCGAGATCGAAAAACCATGAGCGGTATGCAGTGAAGTCTTGTTCAATTTTGACTCATGAGAGGTTGGGGTGGAGACGCCGCTGTGCTTCCCGCCACCACTATCAAAAGATAATCATATAAACCTTTCATTTCCTCTTTTATGTGTCACTTTTGGGGATATGTGAGCACAGTCATATCCATGATTATTTTATATCACAGAAGACATGTTCAATTTTATAACCAGCCTCATAATGACTAGACACAGCGATAATAAGTAAACATTAGAATTATATTCCTTATCTTATGCTCGCTAAAATTACTTTCTTTGTACCATCGAGATGGAAAGCTATGAAATAGGTGAGCAAGGACTGCTTCATCCCCAGATGTACATGATATTCGTGTAACTCGTATAATCACTGAGCTAAGTGAAGGAATATCAATATATTTTAAGGAAGCTTGAGGTTTCAGCCAGCTCAGCAGCAGGGCTGCCAACCGAAATCGCAGAATCAACTGAGATTTTTGAGTGAATTGCCTATAGTCCAGTTTAAATCAGTTACTACGAGTCCTGCCTTACTGTCTTAATATGATGACCTTGCTAACGTCTGCGTGATATCGAAGGTGATGGTGATAAAAATAGTGATGATAGTAATGAGAATCACTGTAGGTAACTTATGAGTTTCAGTGGTGTTTGTGTGTCATCGTTATCACCCGTGTCGTTATTGCTACAACTATCATTATTGACTTCTTGTTATTATCGTCAAATATAGATATAAAGAAATATGAACAAAATTACGTCTAGTGCAGGGATGACCCGTCATCGAGAAGGTGCTTAGATAGAAGGGAGGGTGGAGGGGAGTGGAGTGTATTCAGGGATGGAATGGGTGGGAATGATTTTATGTCTTTTCCTTTTTGGCTATATGTATGTGTGTATGCAATTCTTTGGTACTGTAATCATTTGAGAACCTCTGTACTAGAACCTGCAGTGACAGCAACAATATGTATAGAAATAGAAACATCATTAGTAAATATAACAACATATGTAGTCCTAGACATATTGCCAGAGGTGATATGCGTAAACAATTCGTCGATACGACCCATATATATATATACATATATATATATATATATATATATATACATATATATATATATACATTTTTTTTTTTTTTTTTTTTTTCTCTCTCTCTCTCTCTCTTATCTGCGTGACACGACCTGGCTTAAGAAACGACCTACTTCTTGAGGTACGAGGTAGAGTTCTGGCGACCTTCTGTTTTAGGTCTTCCTCCTTCCCCTCACTCCCTCCCTCACCCCCCCCCCCGCCACACTTACAGTACTTCACTCTCCCTTCTCTTTACCATCCAATCAACCATTGGGAGGATATGTGTGAAGGAGCTCATTGTTTGTTTTCTTCCGCCATATATGTATATATATATATATATATATATATATATATATATATATATATATATATATATCACCCACAATTCACTTTAATTCTAAGCCATCAACATCGAGACACTCCAGGAGGCATACGTGCAGAAATTGAAACGTGGTACAGCCAAGGACTCAAACCTGTGCTAGCACGTGACAAGTGTAGACTTAACCGATGGCGCCCAGAGTTGGGCACGTGCCCCGGTGCGTTCCTAGGTGCGTTCTGTTTTAGCTTGGCCTCTGTTAGCGCCCCCAAACTATTCAAGCAATATAGAAACCGGTGTAGTATGTGGCCTACGAAAATTTCCTTTGGTATAGTATGTGGCCTACCGGACTTTTATTTCGGTATGAACCAAACTAAAGCGGAACGAACCGAGGATCGCGCCCAGCTATGGTATTGCCATACGTAAAAAGGCGACTAAATGGGGCTGAGTGAAGAGACTATGGTACCCCATGATTGTAGCCTTCTCCCACGAAGAATGAAGGCATATATTTGACTCCGCGACACCCCACGTAGACGTTCATATATTACAAATCCCCTGGTGCTGTAATTTTCCCTTTTTATGATAAGTTTCTTATGTATATTTTTTCTCTTTTCCTGAAGGCTACTATGGTGCCTGTAACGAGATCGAGATGAAACTCGCCCTTGTACGAGGAGGACCTCTTGCCGTTGGCTTCGAGGTGTACGGTGACTTCATGAGCTACAAGGGCGGAGTCTACCATCACACTGGGCTCACAGACGGTTTCAACCCCTTTGAGGTATGTAAGGAGCACCTTCGAGGATCACCTTGTCTCTTTGAGGTTATGGTCCGGACAGTTATGAGTCCTGCGCACGCACACACACACACACGCATATGGACACAGAAACACACACACATGGACGCACATATACATGATCACACACGCATATGGAAACAGAAACACACACATGAACGCACATATATATGATCACACACACGCGTACGCGCACACACACACACATACATGCACACACTCGGTGGCATAGTTGGTAGAGCAATGAACTGGGAAGCAGAAATGCTCCAAGCACCCAGTTCGAATCCTGCCCAGGGCCGAAATTATTTCGGTATCGCTGTGCCTCGGGTCGTTACTCTGACTCTCGTGGGCGGGGAGTTGGGTGTGTGTGTGTGTGCAAGGTCATAGCATTACCCATAGATCGGACCTACGAGCTCTGAGCTCTCTTCCAGGAGGGAAATAGCTGTCGATCACGAGTCCAAACACGTGATCCAAAAGACCAAGTGAATACACCCACACATGAAAACACATACACACATATTATTACACACACATGACCACACACACACAACACACACACACACACACGTCATGACATGATCACACACACACATAAAATAAATTGATGTACTGAAAATGCTCACTGGCTGTCGGTATGATATTTTATTAATTTACGTGACTCCTTTGGTAAGGAAATTGAGTAAAAGTACGTGTAAAACGTACATTACGATTTGTTTACCTTCAAGAAATGCCAAATGTATGCAACTTTAATTGTTCTCAGATGACAGAATATTTTCTTCAGCTGTAGGACAGATTCAGTCATGATCGACCGTATTGCAGTAGAATAGAATTGTCTGCTTGTAAAAGAACATAGATTATTTGTGAAATACGTCCACATATTTCAAAAATAACAACTAAAATGAAATGGGTTACTGAATGTTTTTAAAGTTAGCCCTTACGGATATAGTTTTCTCTGCCTAAGATCGATGAAAGAAAACTGACAACCAAATTCTAACGTTACCCTTAAGTATAATTTTCTTTGTTTACTATGAAATTGATGTTTATAGTGATTGGCAAAGAATTTAAGTTGAAATACATGAACCGTAGATTATATGGATTAGCCCTACGAACAAGATGTTTCAGTCTACCTCCATTCCGTAATTGTAAAATAGTTTGGCATTTCCGAGTACAAAAGTCTGTGTATACATTATTTTGTTTTGGAATTGAGCACATCCACGGCTTATACTCTACTGACATGCATCTCCCAAGCTGTATCAGTTTTTTCTTTCACCATACTGTGGTGTATTGATTTGTGGATGGCTGCCCCATCATGTTTTGTTGAACAGTTTTGATGCGACCTCTACTTTCTCTGGGAGGAAACTGGAAAGGTGATCACTATCTCGGTGGCAACCAATCGTCTCTTTTTATTTTCACTTAGTTTGTGTTTTTATTATATTTTTTATTATTATTTGTATCATTATTATTGCTATTATTTGTTTAATTATTTGTTTGTTTATTTCTAATCTTGCGGCGAAAGCACACTGGTCGGTGTGTATAAAATGTTAGCATAGAGCCATAGACTAAGTTGGTGACAATTTACCTTTCTTTTCAAGATTACATTTTGGTAACATGTACACATAAACTCATGTACACGTTAGAGATGGGAAAAGAACAGTATGTTGTACGACATTAACATACTGGGAAATAACTTTACTCTGATATTGTGTCTTCCTCAATCTCCCCAGATTACAAACCATGCCGTACTTGTGGTTGGCTACGGAGTTGACTCCAAGACTGGCGAGAATTACTGGACTGTCAAGAACTCCTGGGGACCTAACTGGGGCGAGGACGGATACTTCAGGATCCGCAGGGGCACTGACGAGTGTGGCATCGAGTCCCTAGCCGTCGAAGTGGTACCGATACCCTAAGGACACCTACTTCGTCAACGCCTCCTCCATCACCTCCTCCGCTGCTTTCGTCAGGAGCGGGGGTTATGGTGGTGACCTGACGTCAAGGCTGTAGTGTCATGCTCAAGGTCGTTTCTTGGTGCCAAGTAGTGAAGGTGGGTGGGGGGAGATTAGGTCATAGGAACTCTGTTTGGTCATTCTTGTCCTCGAAGTCCATAGGAACCTGAGGGCGACCATCTGGCACCCGGTAAACGACCTCGGATATGACTTGTAGATCTAAGGGTTGTGACAAGAAGTAAGACAGTGGTGCTGAGACTGTCACGGGACGAGGTTCTGTGGCGACTGTCTCGTGGGTGTGTTTTTTTTTCGTATGGTGGTGCAAGGTGGGGTGTTCTTCGCGTCAAACGAATCGAGTTATGAATCATCGTAAATGACGTCACGTTGTATCTCAATTCAGTGTCTTATTGTCCTCTGTTTGCCAGAACGAGGTAGTCTGAGATTAACTTTACAACAATGAGTGAGCTAATAAGGTAAATTTCATCTTGAGCCTTGCAAGGTCGGAGTATTTTTTTTTTTTTTTTCAAGTAGTCACTTTTTATTGCTTATAGGAAAACATGGTCTTGTTCAGCAGAGATGCGGACTTGGTCAGAATTGGATCACGACCATCAGAGGTCGCCTTTACCTATTAATGGTCCACTGCAATCGTCAGAACACTGACCTCTATGTAAACTACACCACTGAATCGAAGGGTCAAATGTATGACCTCAGCTGAGTCAAGAGGTCATCTGTCTTGACAGGGTCTTATAACCAAAGGTCATAAAGTAAGGAAAAAGAGAAAGGAGCTGATTCGTTAGACGACAGCCCAGAGGTACGACTCGCTGGTGAAGTCCCATAGAACTCACAACTCGACACGTTTGCATCGAACACACCCCGGAAACCGTACTCTTGAAGATCGAGGGACCGAATTTATAAAAGATCCAAACCCTTAAGTTTAGACACAAATCTTCAAAATGGTGGGGATTTTACCTAAATCCCTATGTCGGCGACCTAAATGCATATGTCTAGACACAATCATTTAGGATCTTTTATAAATTCGGAATGAATGTTTCACCCTCGCTTCTTTGACACAGTGAGGTAGTCTTCAGGATTGGGTCTCGGCTAAGAACAGACTTGGAGTACTTTTGACTCCAGGCCTTCGTTGAGACAGAAGTCCGCCAACTACGTCATTGGGTGGTGACGAACACTTGTGATAATAGTTGAACGTGTACACGTTATATTGTGATTTGTTGATTGTACAGGAACACCTTTGATCATGTACTCTGCATTTTCTTTTTCATTATAATAACTTTTTTCATCATTGTTGTTGTTTAATATGAAAATGTAATAGGTTTTGGCAAGGCCAACCCAAAGTATAGGAGACAATGTGGTGTGTGTGTGTGTGTACGTGTGTATGTCACTGGTGAATCAAAACAGCCTTGGACGCCAAACTAGTTGCTAGAAATTGGCTCTTTTCGACTGAAGGCGAACACCAGGACTTTTGTAAGTTCTTGGCTTTGTGTTTACGTCTATGTGCGTGCGTGGGATTTCTTAGGAAATACTGTATACTGGACCACTATGCAAAAACCGAGCCAGTTCCTGTACGGAAATATTTGTCTTTCTACTCCCTAAAATTGCTTGTTGAAATAAAACTGAGTTTTGTGATCTACGTCATTATTTCCCGTTACCACGAAGTAATACGAATCAAAGGAATCGAAATTACTTGAAAAATCCTTTGTGACAATGTAGTCACGAGCAAAATTTTGACCCATCCAGTGTATTACGAAACGAAATTTGGATTCTTTCGCATTTTTTTTTTTCTATTCAAGGAAATTACCTAACTGTAAGCTAAATACTACACGGAGATAGATTACATATTCGATAAGAATATTGAGTTTGTGATATTTGTAATGTAGGTCAAACGTTTCGCGCATGGCTCTATGTACGAGAGGAGAAGGTAGTTGAGGATGTGTTTTCCCAGTACAAGGTGCTTGAGAGAAAGGCGAAGGAAGGACATGGACGAAATAGCATGGCAGCAGCCAGTATGTACAGAAAAAGTGTCACATATTGTAGAACTTGTCATCTGTCCGTTTCTTAAAGACCGTAAAGCAGCTAAAAACCGATGCAACCAGTTGCATGAAACCGATCGCTGGGGGTGCGACTGGTTTCATACAACCGGTTGTGTCAGTGTGCGAGCTGGCTAATGATATATTCAATCCACTGCCAAGGTCTTTCCTCAGAAGAATGAAAAAGCCTGGAATTAAACACAATGAAATGTCGAAAGTGGACGCTGGGCATGTCATAAATCGATCACATTGACTCACGCTCAACCTCATTTACCTCGATGGATATTTCGGAGCTTTTAATGAACAAAAGGGGCCCCAGTTGTCCCTTTTGAACAATAGCGGTCCAAGTTTTGTCCTTTTGAAGAACAATGGTACCATTAAAAAAGAAAAGAAAAGCCAGACCTAACTTAACCTAACCTATGGTTCGATTAGGTTTGGTTTGGTATGATTTAACCTAAACTAACCTAAACCTAACCTTACCATAGGTTAAATTAGATTATGTTTGATTAAGTGCTATTAAAGATTCGCTTCCAGTGATTTATTGGATGGAAGAGAACAAGCTTTTATTGTAAATGCGTGAATAAGACCTTTTAAACAATAGAGGCCCTGGGTTTTGCCCTTTTGGAAAATAGGGTCCCCGAAGCAACGGGACCTCTACTCTTCAAAAGCTATATTTTGTATATTTTGTTTCATGGAAGCCAGAGTTGGTCCCAGCACTGTACCTTTTTTTTTTTTTTTTTTTTTTTTACAAAGGATTACAAAGGCGGAGCATACCGACAGGAGACCTTTTGGTCCATACCTAGGTCGGATGCAAAAATAATAATAATGATAAATAGATCAATAAAGACTATAATAATGTAAATAATAAATGAAATACATAAATGCATAGGTATAAATAATAAACAGGTAAATAGTAAATAACAATATATAAAATGACATATAACTAATAATGAATGAGAATCAAGCAAATAATAAGCAGACAAATGATAACAAAACAAATAGATAAATAATACAAAATAAATTATAGTCAATACAGCATCTTGCTTAGGTGCTATCTACCAGAAACTCTTCAAACTGTAGAGAAAGGATTATGGCCGGTCTCTATTCATTTAGTGTTCAGGATCATTCCCACATGTTTTTATTCCTATTGAGATTATCATTATTTTTCGTGGTTTCTTTTTTTGTTCGACCAGGTCGGTGGGTCTGTACTTAACGGCTGCTGAACACTGAAGCCCAGGCAAGGCCGCGTCACACTGGTTCTTGTCAACTGTTATGAGTTCGTTTGAGTAGAAGCGACTTCGGTTAAGGTCTTTCGTATCTTCAAGTGTCAAATTACCTTTGCGTCATATAGTGAACACCTGAATGACGAACTAAGAGAAGTTAAACCTAGATTACGAATATTAGACACATTGTTGAGTTGTGGACTTGAGGAAGTCTGGAGTTCTGTGAGCGAAGTCGTCTTCCAGCTAATCAAATTCAAAACATTCGACGAAAATCATGAATGTATGGCGGGGGCCAACAAGAGTAGTACCAAAGGAGAAAAGAGAAACAAGGTAAGTTAAACCTATACCAATGTCAAGGATGTCTAGAATATTACAAACGAAGTCTTCTTCAAGCTATTCATATTCACAACATTTGACGAGACTAGTACAGAGTAGAAGGAACTAATCATCAATTAATGCCACTACGAACGTAAACATGTATAGACTATGGCCATTAGTGCTGGGCAAATACCGCTAATTTCAATACCGGAATTACCGGTAAACAACAATGCCGTTACCGGAATTACCGATAATTTACCGGTAAAAGACTCGTGAGGTAGTAGTGACGTCCCAAGTTCGAGTCGCCTTTATGACTTAAATCTAAACAAATTTCATCCTACTATGGTGTGTAGTCACAACTCAAGTTTTGTAACGTCGTCACTATAAAAATCCTGCGCTCCGAGTCGTTACTCCAACTCTCGTGGGCGGGGAGTAGGGAGGGGGTGCGTGTAAGGTCACAGCATTACCTCCTCTCCCTCAGTGCATAGGCCTACGCACCAATCCCCCCCTCCCCCTCTCACACTCCACTTCCGTCTCTATGTAAGTGCAATTTCATACAAAGAATATATTTTTCACATAGAAACACAATTTCATAAAAGAAAAATAATTACATGCATCATTTTTACACATTAAATAAAAATTCATTTCCAAAAATCACTCATTTTTCATTTAGTCAGGACAAAGTTTTTTTGTACAATTGAGGTTTTAAAGGTTTTGTGTGAGATGAATTGACATATGTAGGTCATTTTCATAATGTTTTTTTTTACCAAGTTCCTCTTATATTAGGCTCAGGAACACATAATCTCAACCCTTTGAATTTCTGTCAAAGTTTTTTTCAATTGTTCATAGTTGTCATTTTTTATATTGGAATTACGTTAATTTTGTATTAGCAGGATTACGATCCCTATATTTATAATATAGTACCTTTAAATGGACAAAAAACACACGCATATATTTTATTTTTATTTTTTATTCTGTGTATCCATTTGGATACATGCCCACCGGAATCGCCAGCGCGCGCCACCTCCACCAATCTAGGGTAAGGCTCGCAAATATTAGTTACTTAAGACTACGCGAATAATAATTACATGCGTATCACTAACAAAATATGATTTTTGAATAACACGTTACCTTGCGTCGTAGAGGCCACTTCAATGGGCACAGTGTTAATCCACCAGAATCTTTGATCGTCTCTGCCCGCTTATTCTTGTCTCTGCTTTCCGTGAGTCTGTTGTGGTATACTGTATTCCCTGCCCCAACCCATAGCTTATATATATATCCTTGTCAGTCATCACTCGTGCGAGTCTGATAAGTGTATTTGTGAACTTGTTTGTGATTAACTCCAATACAAGTACAGTACAAATAGATTGTAACATGCAGATGGTGTCTTTCATGAGCAACTGCGTACATTTATGTAAATATGCATATATTAATAAACATTAAATATGAAGATCTGGTAAGTGTGGAAACAATGTCTCTCCAATCTCCCCGTTCTGTGAGCTTTCATGTCCGTTCTACAAACTTTACAACGTGCCTTATTTCCATCCTCTTTCACTTCCGCTAACCATTTTTTAAACGGGATCCTTTAACCAGGCAGACTGAAAAGTTTTCGAGTAGTTTGACCACCTCTTCATTTCTAGATCACATAGGCTGACTAATCGAATACGTACATTTTGCACTGAACCTCTGCGGGCCGAGATGCGAACAAAACGATCTAGCACGTCTGTTAATTTTCATATTCGAATACGTACATTTCGTACTGTGCATCTGTGGGCCGAGAAGGGAGCAGGACGATCTAGCACGTTGAATACGTTCCTGTTATTTTCATCCTACGTAGGGCCGTCAGTACTGTCACTCAGTACCACCAAGCCGAAACGTGCTTACCGCTCTCTGAGTATTATGGGATAGCTTATCGGTTAACGGAGCCTAAACGGTAGCAGATTTTTTGCTGGTAAGCTACCGTCAAGGTTGTTACCGATAACACCCGTAACTACCGGTAGCTGCCCACCACTACCGTCACTCAGGATCACCAAGCCGAGACGTGCTTACCGCTCCACGAGTGTTTGGTATAGCTTATCGGTTAACGGAATCTTAACGGTAGCAGAATTATTGCCGGTAAGCTACCGTCAAGGCTGTTACCGATAAAACCGGTAACTTTACCGGTAGCTGCCCACCACTAATGGCCATGAAGTCCACAAACTATGTCGACTTGTCTTACTCGTTGTTTGCTGTCGTCGCCAAAACTCTGAGCAATTTATCTTCATCTATTAGTTATCTTTTAGAATAACTCTAAAATGCTTACTCGAAGAAATTTTAAAGTTATCATACATCATCTCGAAAGAATGTCTAAATTTTGTATTGCTTTATTTTTTATCACAATTCAGTTCTTATTTCACTAGTTGGCAATTAGACATTCGGTTAACCTAGAAGTCAAATGACTTAAGAACAGTATGTGATGATTCGTTCATTGACGCACCGTTATCTTATTTATTCATTCATCTATCTATTAATTTATTGAAGGACTTATCTATGCATTTAACTATCTTTATTTTTATTTCATTCATTCATTTTATTGGTCTATTTTCTATTTGTTCTTCCCTTTATTTCTGCCTTTCTTTTTTCTTTTTCCTCCTTTGTTATTTGTTTATTTTTTCTTTCTTTCGTGCTGGAGTGAAATGTCAACAGATCTCAAGACAGTTTGAGACCAAATCCGTCTTAGAACTCAGTCGAAGTAAAGGTAAAAGCTTCTCACTAAGCAAGGTAATGTGCTGTACATTTTCATCATCCATTTACATCTATTGAGGCAATTGAATTTCTCCACCACACTCATCAAATGTAGAATAGCCACTCCAACTACACTCAATTGTAGAACCGTTCCCCGCACTGATCAGCTGTACATTCTCCACTCTAACATAGGCTAGGTTAGGTTTGGTTAGGTTAGGTTTGGTTTGGTTAGGTTATATTAAATTACGTCAGGTCAGGTTAGGTTAGGGCAGGGCAGGTCAAGTCAGGTTAAGTTAGATTAGGTTAGGTTTGGTTTGGTTAAGTCAGGTTAGGTTAGGTTAGGTTATGTATCACGAACAAACACCCCCCCTCATGCACTCGCACACAATCATACACTCACACGCACACGCACACACGACTCGGTGGCACAGTTGGTAGAGCGCTGAACTGGGAAGCAGAAATGCTCCCAGCACCCAGTTCGAATCCTGCCCAGGGCCGAAATTATTTCGGTATCGCTGTGCCTCGGGTCGTTACTCTGACTCGTGGGCGGGGAGTTGGGTGTGTGTGTGTGTGCAAGGTCATAGCATTACCCATAGATCGGACCTACGAGCTCTGAGCTCTCTTCCAGGAGGGAAATAGCTGTCGATCACGAGTCCAACACGTGATCCAAAGACCAAGTGAATACACACACACACACACGCACGCACGCAAGCATACACACACGCGCGCGTGCACATATATGTATATGCATGTATGTATGTGTATATATATATATATATATATATATATATATATATATATATATATATACACACACACACACACACACATATATATATATAAATATATATCAAAAGGGAAGTCTGTTAAAAGTGAGTCCCTTCGAAAAGAGAAAGGATTTGGCCCCTGTAACAATAACAATATCATGAACTTTATGAATGCTATTCCAATATAAACCTTTGGAGAGCATTTGAAGGATTCCATAATCGTCGCGTTCGCCGTAACGAAATTTTAGCTCCTGAAGTAGAAACTCGGTGTTTCGTAAGTTCCTCCGACATGTGGAGTATGCAGAGCAGTGGTTCCCGCTATCCAGACATTTGGGCACATGATATTTAGGCACAAGACATTTGGGCACTGGACATTTAGGCACAAGACATTTGGGCACTGGACATTTAGGCACAAGACATTTGGGCACAAAGTGGCAAGTACGACATTTGGGCACAATATGAAATCGTCATAGTAACAATCAAGCAAATTAGTCTTTTTTTCAACAACTGAGCTAATCTGAATAATGTGGGGGGATTTTGTCCAGCTCGCTCACTTTTGTGGGAGGATTCTGTCCAGGAGGGATATTGTCCGGAGGTATTTTGTCCGGGAGGGATTATGTCCCGGATCCATTAATTCACACTGGCTTAAGGCACCCTTGCCAAGCCTTTCAAAAATCCCCGCCACCCTTATTAGAAAATCTTAATTCTAGTTTGTCAATATTTTGTTGATTCAACATCAGTGTAACAAAATTTTGTTCCTGGATAATATGAAAATACTCATCTTTACACTGATGCTTTAATGAACAAAAATGGATGACAGAGTCGGTAAAACGAAAATTATTTTTGCCCTGAATTTTGGCGGCACCCTCAGTTGACCTCGCGGCACACCGGTTGGGAACCATTGATGTAAAGTTTAAGTCTACCATCATCACTGACGTTTTCCTCTGTCTCCGTTGTCTTCTTGTTTGTCGGGTTCTTGGTAACCATGTAATGAACGCTGAAACAATTGGTTGTTTTAAGAGAAAATTAGATAACTTTATAGATTGGAATGACAAGTGGTAAAGGACATGGAACCGCCTAGTGAAGGCCTTATGGTCTCTTGCAGTTCCTTCCATTCTTATGCTCTTATGTCCTGCCGATGACTCCTCTGATTCTCAGACTTCGTAAAAGACCAAAATTCTTGAGCGTTTCCGATCTCACTAGAACATAAGAACATAAGAATAAAGGAGACTGCAAGAGACCATAAGGCCTACACTAGGCAGCTCCGTATCCATCACCACCTGTCATCCCCATCCATAAAGTTGTCTAATCGTTTTTTTTAAACAACTGATAGTTTCAGCGCTTACTACATGGTTACTAAGTTTATTCCATTCATCGACCACCCTATTAGTAGACCAATTCTTGCCTATTTCTTTCTTAAATCTAAATTTGTCTAGTTTATACCCATTACTCCACTAGCCCTTCATTCTTCATTCAGTCTCCCCTTTCCCCGTCCCCGAAGTCTCCCTCCAGACTTACTTCTGCGAAGTGAGAACGAAGAACATTTCAGAAGACCAATTGGTTCGTGATGATGATGATATGGTTTAACGTCGCAAACTCCTACCTATTGGAGGGCTAGGACGGTACCCCTCACAGAGGACTTTTGTAGCGTGGAATTTAATGAACCATGCCTTTGGTTCAACTTTACCGGTGGCAGGGTTCGAGCCGCCATCGAAGTTGACCCAAGGGCATGGTTCGTAAATAGGACGAATTTAGGGAAACCAATCAACCACACGCTTCTAGAGCCTCTGAAATATTATTGTTACTGAAGAAAAAAATGACACCTGTAGTAAACTCAGCTCTTCTGATAACCGCTGAGACTAGGATACGAAAACAAAAGTGTAAAGGACGACATTTATTCGTAGACCAGTCTGAGAAAGGATGTTTGTGCACGGAGATCAAAGCAAGGAACTTTGGCCTTTGCTGTAGATTGGCAGAGGGTGTATTCTTCTTTGACAGCAAAGTGGATCAAGACAAGTTTAACATAGTATCAATGCTATAGCTTTTATTTCTGTTAGACTTTATATAGACATTATATCAGTAGTCTAGCCTCGTGTAGACACCAACAACAATCATATATTGTAATCATATTTAACATGTAGGCACCTGTACACGTCAAGTCAAAACAGACAGACAGACAGACAGACAGGCAGACAGACAAACAAGTAAATGAACAAAAAAGCGAGAAAAAAAACTTAAGAATGAAATAATAGAATCCTCCCATTGGTCCGTTTTCATTAGACGATATAGTGACGTCACCCCTTTCGGCCAATCAGAAAGCAGATCCAACATCGGACACGTTAGACTCGTATTTCTTTCAGAAGCAAACAACCCGCATGGCATTTATCGTTGCTGGAGCACTTTCTGAGCGACAAAGAAACTTGGTTTGAGATCTACGTGTCCCCAGTTCGATTCTGTCCCTCGGACATCGCTCTTGGATCTTTCCTTGTGGGTAACACAAACTGAAGAATTTGGTTAAAATAATTGGAATGGTTTCCACCCTGGACGCAGTTCGGGTGGTCTTCTTGCTCCCGTTGATTTTAAGACAAGAAAGAACCAAATCACGGTACGGGGTTACGAACAAGCCTCCTTCAGAGGATCCCATATACGATCCTTCTCGGAAGAGGAGAGGAAGAAGAGGACACGGAAAAGAAAGAAGAGGTGTGGAAGTAGAGGGATGAAGAAGAAGTGAAGGAAGAGAAAGAGGAGGACGAGAAGAAGTGTAGAAGTAAAAGGACAAGGAGGAGGAAGAAGAGGATAAGGAAGAGAAAGAGGAAGAGGAGAAATGTTGAAGTAGAATGATGAGGATGAGGAAGGAGAGGATAAAGATGTAAGGATGAGAAAATGGAGGAAGAAGAGGAGAAGTGTGGAAGTAGAAGGATGAGGATGATGAAGAAAAAGGAGAGAAGGAAAAGAAAATGGAGGAAGAGAAGAAGGGTAGAAATAGAAGGATGAGGAGGAAAGAAAGAAGAAATGGATAAAGAAAAGAAAGAGGAGGAAAAGAAGGAGAAAGAAAAAGAGTAGGATAAGGAAGTAAAGGAAGAAGGAAAGAAGTAGGAGAAAGAGGAGAACAAGGAATAGGATGAGGATGAAAAGGAGGAGGAAGAGAAAGTAAGAAAATGAGGATAAAGAATATAAGGGAAGGAGGAAGGGAAAGGAAAGTAAAGGACGAAGATTTGAAGGAAGAGGAGGCAGAAGAGGAGTAGGAGAAGAGGAGGAAGAGCTTGTCACGGATTTGGTGGAGGACTTGTTGCTTCAGCAGGGGAACTCTAGGGGAGAGGGTGAGGAGATTATGCTTAATTGCGGCCGGAGCCGCCACCCTTGCCTTATATGCTTGGATAGTAGTAGATTATTACGGGGTAAACGTTTCGTACGACTGTTTCCTTCATTTCAATTAATATGAGAAATAAGCCCCGCCCACATCTCCATCTCGGCTCCTATGACTGGCCAACACTAGGCCGAGAAGCGCCGGAGACCAATCCCGTTTCTCTCCACCTTACGACCCACCAATCACGTGGGAGGGGGAGGAGCGGAGGCGTGGCTTATTTTTCTTTCTAATTAAATATGACTATATATAACATCTTCATTACAGTGATGTTATCTGATTGTTCAGAATCGTGTGACGTTAACCAGAATAATGTCATTGGAGGAAGTCTCTGTGTCGTAGTGGTTTCAGAGAATCTTTATGACGCTTTCTCTATGATGATGGCACCACAGCTGAGTGGAATGGCCCATTCACAGAATATAGGGAACTTCCTCACCTCCAACAGGAGGTACAACCCCGAGGGGCTGGTACTTGGTCCCCGGACTTGGTCCAAGATCTCCATGAGTTTCACACACGGAGAGCTGATAACCGGAGACGGGTCTCCTCCCCTTTGAGATGGTGACACAGAGACAGTCCCACACTGGTACAACACAGAAAGGAGTCCAAAGTTTCTTCCCGGAGAGATCTGTGGGAAGGCCCGGGGATCGTTGCCAGCCTATGTGGGGCTTGGGGTTTTCCGCTTAGTGGAACCCGAGGCAATTATGGATTGATTGAAACAGAGCAAGACTCGTTAAGATGGTTGGGTTCGATCAGTGGCGAGTACTCTTCGGGACACAGGGGGACCGAGGTTCGAGTTCCCCCTGAGGCATCGGTGAGCGCCACCGACCAGCGCGGCGCGTTTCCAATAAGCAAGGTGAAAGGTTCGGTTGGAGGTAAGTGTCTCAAGGGGATTTGTTCTTCACCTGTGCAGTTAGGAATGTAAGTTTTTCGAAAAAAAAAAATATAAACATTAATGAATTCATCTATTTTATCACGCACACACACACACACACACACACACACACACACACACACACACACACACACACACACACACACACACACACACACATATATATATATATATATATATATATATATATATATATAAACATAAACATATATATATACACACACACACACACACACACACACACACACACATATATATATATATATATATATATATATATACATATGTATATATATGTATATATAAATATATATATATATATATATATATATACATATATATACATATATATATATATATATATATACACATGTATATATGTATGTGTGTATATACACTTATCTATCTATTCATTAATTCATTGATCTATTCATCCATTTCAGTATCCATCTATTTATCTATTTGTTTGTTTGTAGTGGTATCTGGCATGAAAGAAAACGATAGGTTAAAGTCGTAAATGAAACAGCAAAGTGATCTGTTTACATTTGTATCCAAGACTCATTTGCTTCTGTTCTTCCAGTAGCTTATGACCGTAGTCTCACACCAATCCATGTGAGTTCTACCGACAAATTCATTCCCCTAATTGTACCTGACTTCAGTAACACGTTGAAGTCCTGCTGATTCTTTGGTTTTGGTCCAAGGACATATGGTTTTATTCAGTAGAAAGTTGGTCTACGGTCTGTCGAGACCATCCTTCCTTCTCAGTTCGATCCACTCCTCCCTGAATGGAGTCGTGTGGTCTTGGCTAGACCAAGAGGCAGCAGTGGAAAAGAGGTCTTCGATGTGGCACTCTAGTGACACCGAGTTATGCCATCTCTTGTCACTGAAAACCTGAGTCCTTGGCACTACCGGATGGTCGAATCTGACATATCTGGCATCATTGTCACTAGTGAAAGTTGTATAGCTGACGTCACAGGACTGTCGGAAGGTCAGCACTGATGTCACTGGCACTGTTCGAGGTTCTAGTGATGAAGATCCCGACAGAAGAGTAAATGGGGAGGAGTCTCCTCTGAAGGCACCTCGACCACTCAAAACATTTGATCTAATGCCTAAGAGAAGACTTCTTGCGGAAGGCTTCCAGTTCGTGAACTGAGACCTTAATCTGAAGAGTCACAAGTCTTGAGTGAGTCTTCCCGATGGGTGAAGACCTTCTCCCGATGGAAGAGTCCATGATCGAGAACCATCTGCCCAGGAGTCACAGGCTCTGAGTGAAACTCCTGCCATAAGCGGAAACCTTCAGCCGAAACTGAGTAGGTCTTAGACGGAGACCTCCTGAGAACCTCACGAAGTCCATCTGCTGAAGAACCAGTCCTCCCCGTAACAGGTCCGGCAAGGTGACCGGATTGTGTGCGTGTGCGTTTGCGACAGGGTTCCGACGAGAACTCCTGGTAGTAGGCTACCCGGATCCTGTCGGCCCTCAGAGTGCCACAGCGTCAACCTTAAGTGACGAGTGGCACTCAGCGAAGAAGGACCAAAGAGAACTCAAGCGACGAGCTAAAAGAAAGCTTTATTCTTGTTCTTGAGGTTTCCTGGGACTCCTGATTGAGGAGGCTGTGATGGGTTCATGATGGGGATGCTGCAATTTGGAGGTCTACATCTGCGTCTGATTGGGAATGAAAAGGACACCATCGAGGCTGAAGACATAACGAAGACAACGTATACGGGCTGGCAAGTGTAGCGAGAGGAATAGACGATAAGGAGTAGAAACATAAGAAGAAGAAGAAGTGTTGAGTGTAGAAAGCTGAGCTGGTGAAGACGTGTAAACAGAGGCACAGCAACACTTGTAGTTAAAGGAGGACTTCCCCCCGTCAAGGAACATCTTCTAGCTTCGGCGACGACCGCCTTCGGGGCGCTGCTGCGGCGGTCAAGGGTCCTCCTTGTAGGGTGGCAGCGGGCTCGAACTGCTGATGGTCCTCGACTTGCTCACGGGGACGACTACGGGCATCGAGGAGCGATGCCAGGCGGGCTGCCAAGGGGGCTGGACGGACGT
>NC_134809.1:7126798-7156798 GCF_046742065.1 Oratosquilla oratoria
CTGAGCTCTGGGGAACCCCCCACATGCTCCCCCCTCCCCCATCCCTCGGGGGAGATACCCCACACCCAGAGTGACAGAGGACCCACGAACCCGTGGTAGGACGGTGGCGCGCCGTGGGGTGCAGGCGGCCACGATGAACGCGGCTGCCCCCATGGCGAGAATGAGTCCGCCCAAGAGGAGAGACCAACGGAAGCCCGTCCCTGAGCAAGAGGTCACGCCAGCTCGCTTCACCAGGTAGACTTCCTCCTGTGGGAGAGAAGAGAGTTAGGAGACCTGGTGGAGGTCGAGGGGCTGTGTTGTCCAGACTGGATCATGCAGACATCATAGGGGGGATGCAGCATCACACACACACACACACACACACACACACACACACACACACACACACACACACACACACACACACACACACACACACACACACACACCCATGCACGCACACACACACACACACACGCACACATGCACGCACACACACACACACACACACACACACACACACACACACACAGTATATACATACTATATATATATACACATATATGTAATGTAACCAGCCTATATGCCCAGCGTATCCCGGGGCTTACGATTACCAATTCTAAAACATGTTTTGAGGCAATAAATTATGGTACGGAGGAAAAGTAATTACAAAGTACTATTTTATGTTAATTAAGGTAATGGAGTTTGAAATATGTTTGGGAATACAAATGACAGTCTTTTATAATTTAAAGATATCTATCCTTTGTTTAATCAAGTTTGAAATATATACATATTTGAGTATTGATTTTTTTTTTATTCCTTGGTCAGATCAGTGTCAAATTATGGAAATAATTCATAAAATTTAAATGCACTTTCCGTTCAAAATTTTATTTTATTAGAATAGAATATAGATTAGAGGGAATATTTTATTTAGAAAATTAAGAAAAGGGGACAATAATTAAAAAAGTATGGGTAAAACTGGTGTAGAGGAACGTCGTAGATGTCTTTGGAAAAGGAGTGTTCAAATTACGTGAAAAATTCTTCCCTCCCATGCACGTCCCTTTACCGTGGTGAGATTGCGAAAGAAGTCTATCAATATTAGTAAGACAAACTGGTCTCTTTGCAAGAACCATTTGTCTAACTCGTGGGCTTAGGGGGCATATTTACTGCAGGAATTCTACGAAATTTTATATTACATGAGAGAGAGAGAGAGAGAGAGAGAGAGAGAGAGAGAGGAGATCAATTCTGGGCCCCTTGTACCCCTCCCATGGGTGTGGCGAGATATGTCGTCATTTAGCACCTGGCTGCATCGCGACGCGATGGGAATGATGGCGGTGCACAATAATGCACAGAATATGTGTATTATGTTTCATCCATGAAAACAAGTTTTGGCTCACCCACACGACCACACCCTAAGCTGTTCTGTACCCACTGGGAGTTCTTGTAAGCATGAGGAGGCTCCTGTCTTAGAAAACACAAATTCTATATGAATGCCATCGTGCATCTGGCTGCATAACCGTTGGGCTGTGGCGTTATCAGATGATTATTTTCCCGTCTGCGGATCCAAGGCCTTTTGTTCCAGGGAAAACATAAATTGTGTTGTTATGTAAATATAACCCTTTCAGTGACTAATTCTCTTTGTACATTTTATTATGGCTGCAGTCAGGTGATTTTAGTCAGCTGAAGGAAGCTGGCAATCAAAGGGTAAGACTTACAAGATACTGTAAGATATTACAAGCGTCTCTACTACTGTCGTGGAGTAGCTCACTTTAACATCTGATGATTGCCAGGATCTCCTTCAGCTTAGGGTCGTTATTGTGCTAACTACCAGTCCCGTGACTGCTAGCGAATAATTTAAGCAATGAGGTGCTTAGCAAGTGGGAATCAAACCCGGGCCTTAGTGTTCACGAAGAGAGTTCTAAACCCAATGAGCCAAGCTGTACTCTAACACAGCTAGTGTCCAGAAAGTGTTAGGTCCTAATTTGAGCTAATCTGACAATTAAAGATCCTGAAACATTACCTCAACAAGCCCTCTATGATCTATTATAAGAAATATGTGACATATAACCAGTTTGTTCTGGTGAGCACAAGGAGATTTCATTCAGACTAGAGAACCTCCAAACCAGTCTTAACAATGTGCCTTATGAATTGCTGTTCTCTAGCCCCCAAGAGTCCGCTTCAGTGCTGAATTTAATCAATAAGTATCCGCTAACTTCCACTAGATTTGTCCTTGATGTCATATCACCAACAACTGAAAGTACAAGGTGTTTACGTGGATGAGGTAATATCACACTGGGCTATTTTCCCTTCCACATTCTACCTCCAACTTTCATTTGAATAACTAGAATGACTTTGTTTACAGAAATCCTGACTTCTCGAAGAACATTTTAACAGTATGTCTAACATTCGTCTAGGTTTATAATATCTTCGTCCATCATTCAGCTTTGCTATATATGACGGAACGATATTATGATATTTGGAGTTTTGAAAAATAAAATATTGTAATCGAAATCGCCTTCACTCAAACGAACTCTTAACTCTCGCCGCTGATGAAACCCGTGGAAGCCCAGTGTGCTCTTTTAGTACGTACGTGTTATGTTGTAGAATCTTTGTAGGGACATAATGACCTACCTGATGGAAGTCCTCGTAGATGTTGGGGTTTTGCACGTGCTGCCGTTCATAGAAATGGTGCAGGTAGTTCTTGACCCCGAAGAAAGAGCATTTGGTCGTAGGAGTCTCAGGACCCTTGAGGCCATCGTTGATGACAGGATCCCTCGGAAGTCGTTGGTCCTTCTCATTGGTCAAAACCAACGAGAGCCGGGGTTTCGAATTCCGCTTGTTTTTATTCGTAGGTGACCCTTGGGTCGTCCTGGCAGGTAGGGACTCCTGGTTGGGGGCGTCCTTAGATTCTGCAGGAGAGTCGTCTGCAGGTTGTGACTTTACGAGGGGCTCTGTTTCTAGCGCTTCCCCATCGCTCTCTTCCATGCTGACGACGGCGCTGCTGGGCACCCTGAAATAGTAAGAAATTAAGGTGATTAATCAGTAATACACTCAACTTTTTGTGTACCGTTTATGTTTGAGAGAGACTCCGCCCTCTGATTGGTTACTGCATGATTATCGTTTCGTATTGATTCGTTTCACGTTCATATATGATTTGCTTGAGGGTAATCAGTTCTATCGTACTTTAATCTAGAATTTTCCTCTTACAAAGGAATGCACATTTGGCAGCATTATTTTTCCGAAATAAGTGTGGGAAAAGCGAAACCTAATTCTATTAATTTTTTAATTTTTATCTATTTTTCCTTGACGTACATAATTCGGTAAATACATGGTATGATGATTTATTCCGAACGTATTCTCCGAAAGTGTCAGTTTGGCTATGACTTCGTCTGTAGTTTCCATGAACTATTTCCCTTACATCTATATTCTATATTCTACATTCTGCGGAAAAAACAACAAGGAAAATAATTATATGATGACCGAGCGCTTTCGTCTATTTAGACATCTAAAAAGACGTCTAGATACACGAAAGCGCTCGGTCATCATTTTATCATTTTCCTTGGTGGTTTTTCCGCATATTTAGAATCACGAATTCATGTGATTTTTCATACATTCTACATTCTGTATTCCGTTTTCCGTATTCCATATTCTACATATAATCTACATTCCTAAGCTTTGATATCTTCATGCTAATGAACATCTGCATAAGAGATAAAATTCAATACCTTTAGCGTATTGTCTTTTTTATGTGTGTATGTATGTATGTATGTATGTATGCATATATGTATGTATATATGTATGTATGTATGTACTGGATGTAATATACGAAAGCGCTCTGCTTCGTTAGTTTCTTTTTCCAAGTGGTCTACTTTGCATGTATGCATGTATGTATATAAGTACATATGTATGTATGTATGTATGTACGTATATATGTATTTATGTATGTGTGTACGTATGCATGTTTATATGTATGTATGCATGTATGTATGTATGTATGTATGTATGTATATATGTATGTCTGTATATATGTATGTATGTATATATGTATATATATATATATATATATGTATGTACGTACATATGTATGTATGTATGTACGTATGTATGTAGGCATGTATGTATATATGTATGTCCGTACGTATGTATGTATATATGTATGTACGTATGAATATACATATATATGTATGTACGTATGAATGTATGTATGTGTGTATGTATGTATATATGTATGTATATAAGCATGTATGTACAAATGCATGTATGTACATATGTATGTAGTATGTATGTATACATGTATGTATGTATGTATATATATGTATGTGCGTATGTATGTATATATGTGTATATATGTATATATATATGCATGTATGTATATATACATATATGTATGTACGTATGTATGTATATATGTATGTACATATGCATATATGTACATATGTAGTATGTAGGTATGTATATATACATATATGTATGTATGCATGTATGTATACATATATATATATGTATGTATGCATGTATGTTTACATATATGTATGTATGTATAAATTTGTTTGAAATGCATCAATAGGAAACAAATATTTTGAACCTCGATAATGAAACAAATGTCACTCAGGCATATATATAATCAATCTCCAATTTAATTTTCTCTTGTTTTTTATGTAAACATTCTGTCCTGGTTTTCAAGGATTTTCATTGATGATAATGCTACAAGCACTATTTCTACATGTATTACTTATGATGAAGACGACAGTTATGATAATGATAATAATGTTGATAATAGTGATAATATTAGTAATGATAATGGTAATAATAATGATAGTAATAATACTAGTGATAATGATAAAAGTAATAACAACAATGATAATGATAATGGTAATAATAAGTGATAAAAATAGTAAATAAATAATAGTAATAGTAATAATAATAATAATAATAATAATAATAATAATAATAATAATAATAATAATAATAATAATAATAATAATAATAATAATAATAATGATTATAATAATATGAACAATAATGATAATAATAATGACAACAGCAACGGGAACAAGAACAGCGACACTCAAGAATCTGAGGAAACTAAGTGAGCTTTACCGCACAAGTGACGTCACTAGCTCTGAATGTAGGCGTCATAACATAATTTTTTTTATATTACTAACGATATTTGAATATTTCCTACATATATTATTTTTATGATGAATCATCTAAGTACAACTGTATAAGTATTTCTTTAAATTCCTCATCAACGTATTTTTTTAATTTGTTCATTAATTTATCTATAGTGTAGACAGGCAGCAAGACTTCTAATATATATATTTCATTCAAGGTGATGGTGCTTGCTGCATTGATTATTTTTCTGTAGACAGTTACTTTTGTTTTAACGACCAATTAAACAATTAATTACTTGATACATTTATCTATTTATCTGCTTAATAATTTATCTACTTATTGAATTATCTATTATTAATTAACTAATTTATTCAATTTATTTATCTATCAATTCATTTATATTTTTTGGGGACTACGCCTATCAATTCTATTCAGCTATGGGATCGTCCCCTTAATAAGGGTTTAGCTCAGACTTAGGCTTAGTCGTTTCTATTCAGGCTCAGGGTGAGGCGTCACAGTAAAGGGAAGACAAATACAAATACCAAAAAAAAAAAAAATCAGATATTGTGACGTCTTCAAGGCATTTTTATTCACCCGAAGAAGGGAGGGAGGGAGGGTGAGAGAGGGTGAGGAAGGGGGGTAGGGGTTCGCCATATTATGGAGATTAATGAAACAGCCTTCGACAGTGAAAAAGCTCACGGGGATGTGGCTCCTTCTTGAAGCTGGGTGATAAAAAAGGAAACTAAAATGAAGGGGACGGGAAGTAGGACGGGCACGGGGAAGGGGAAGGGGAAAAAGGGGAAGAGGAGGCGTCACGACAGCGAAGGAAATGGGTGTAGGTGTGGTGGTTAAAGTGGCATTCGGAGCGAGTGAAGAACGATCGTGTGCGGGTCTTTTGTGATGGGAATGGACGCCGATGGTGTCGTAGTCGTCGTCGTCGTCGTCTTCGTCGTCGTTGTTGTCGTCGTTGCATAAGAATGAGGTATGGTGGATTCGATGGCCAAGTAGAAGATATAATGGGATTTTGATCCAAGAGTTGATAGACATAGACTTAGGTATAGGCATAGACATGCATAAACATTGCTATAGACATAGACATAAACATATAGACATAGACATATGCACATAGACATAGGAGTAGGCGTAATAGTAGGCGTAGACACAGGCATCTTCAATTCCATCTAGAGGTCCAGCCATGAGGGGCTGACATTCAGTCCCCGGACTGGGCTCAAAATATCTCTATGTCAACTTCAACCGTATTTCCTCCATTTTTTCGGATAAGAGAGAAGATAATCAATGATGGATTCCCTCCTATCACTTTGGGTAGGTGACACAGAAACTGCTCCACATTAATGTGCCGTAAAGTGTCCCTGCCGGGAACTACGATACCGTCTTTTGGGTGGTCTGCCGTTAGGTTTTAGAAGACACATTTTTATAACCGAGTTTTGACTATTGCCGAGTCATAGAATGCCGAGTTTGGGAGCTTCGACCTGTAACTTTTTTTTTTTTTTTTTTTTTTCCAGACATCTAGGGGACCGTTGAGAGCTACTATACGGATACGGGCTTCCAGTCGATGGAATTCGAGGCATCTATTAGTATTATATGTATTATGTGTATATGCCACCATATGTTTATGTATATACCGGTGTGTATATATTCATGCATGTATGTACGTATGTATGTATATATGTATGCAGGTATATATGTATGTATGTATGTACGTATGTACGTATATATGTATGCATGTATATATGTATGCATGTATGTATGTATATATGTATGCATGTATGTATGTATGCATGTATCTATGTACGCATGTATGCATGTAAGTATATATGTATGCATGTATGTATGTATGTATATGTGTGTGCATGTATATATATATATATATATATATATATGTATGTATGTATGTGTGTATGTATGTGTGTGTGCATGTACGTATGTATGCATGCATATATGTATGTCTATATGTATATGTGTATTATGTATCTATGTATGTGTGTATGTATGTGTGTGTGCATGTACTTATGTATGCATGCATGTATGTATGTCTATATGTATGTGTGTATTATGCATGTATGTATATATATATATATGTATGTATGCATGTATGTATGTATGTATGTATGAATGTATGTATATATGTATCGTGACATCATTACAGGTGTATGAATGGTAAGAATGGAAGGACGCGATTAGAAATAAAGTCTCTTGTTCCCAATCGTGTCTTTCCATTTTTACCATTCGTATATATGTATGTATATATGTATGTATGTATGTGTGCATGTATGTATGCATGCATGTCTATATGTGTATTTATGTATGTATGTATGTATGTATGTATGTAATGTATGTATTCATGTATGTGTGTGTATGTACGTATGTATGTATGTACGTACGTATATATGTATATATGTATGTGTGTATGTACGGATGGAATATCACGCTGGTGATGTTGGCTGACTATTCCATTCAGAGCATCAGTAATCCCTGTCTCGTAATCATGTCCTCTCGACATTGATCTGATATTAATATACCAAAACGAATATAATCGTTCATAATTGATCGTATCTACCATTACCTGTACATTATATCATGACACTACGCGAATTATTTTGATACAATGTTGTTCGTAAATGAGGAGATGATCCAGTTTAAACCGGATATTGTGCTCATTGACATAGGGTCAACTTTGATATACATAATCATATTAGTATATATTTAGACTATTCTAGCCTTATGCCGTTGATATGGGATAATCTGTTTGATCTGGATTTAATTCCACGTGTATTTCTTTTTGTTGAAATGTTTCCAACTATATAGAAAAATATCACTGTTTTTTTTTTTTTGTATTATATCAAATATGACATCGTATCTTTTGTTCTGAGTAATCAATCTATCAATGAGATATGGATCAAAAGGTCTCCTGTCGGCATGCTCCGCCTTTGTAATCCCTTTGAGTCAATCAATCAGTCATTCAGTCAGTCAATCAATAAATCAGTCAGCCACTCAATCAATCTGCAATTCCGAGTCCACTACTGAACAAAGGCCTTTCTCACACTGTTACATGACTCGTGCGACAGAGCTCGTCTCTGCCACGTCACTCCTGCAAACTTCACTCAAAAAGAGATGGCAAAGGACAAACTTGTTTTGGTGTAAACAGATGCCTCGGAGTAACCACGGTTTAACTTAAGAAAAGTAAACACTCTATTACAGTTTAATTTAAGTAAGAAAAGTAAACACTTTACGCTGTCCTACACTGAATTCGGGTTTCACCATAATTTATATATATTACCCAATTTGTCATATTTAAGAAGCTTATCACAGTTTATGTATGCAGTTGAATTAATTCCCTATTCTAAGAATGTCATTCCCTCTTGATCATAGTGTCTTCTCTTTGACTAACTTTCAGCTAATGTCTACTGGTGACGCCGTTTTTGTTTTTTTTCGTCTGTTTTCATTTAATCATGATTTTTAGGAAAAACCTAATTTGGTGTTCACCGTTGCGTTGATGTTACTTCTTTTCTTTTCCTCACTTTGATCTCACCACTTGTGTGTGCATGTGTGTGTGTGTGTGTGTGTGTGTGTGTGTGTGTGAACGTGCGTGCGTGCATGTGTAACATACGGGTGTATGTTACTGGGTGCATTGGTGACGTAGGGAGAGTGATGCGCGGTTTGGCTTGTGTAATTTATTCTAGTTAAGATACGTGTGCGTCGGCCTAAGGACGGACGTGGCGTGGTCCCCAAGTAGGGGGACCGACCACGAAGGCCTAGTGACGCGCTACAAGTGTAGAGGTCAGACTGAATGACTGAATTGTCTGAATCTGAACGGCCTGCCCGCTTGGGGCAGGCAATATATATACAAAAGACCGACCTGACGCCTTGAGCAGACGCGACCTAATTGCGGTGACCCTTTCTAGCCTCCGAGCGTTGAGTCAGATCAGTTACCACACAACTCTACCATGCATCAACTTGCACCTTACGCAAAAGCATGTTTGTGGGGTACATTTACACCACACGGGCGTGTGTGTGTGTTTGTGTGTGTGTGTGTGTGTGTGTGTGTGTGTGTGTGTGCGTGTGTGTGTTTGTGTATTCGTATACTTTGGGCGCAGAGAGAAATTTTGAAAACATTAGGAAGAAGGTTAATATTTGTGAAAACCTTGTCGTATTCAATGCAATATATATATATATATGTATATATATATATATATATATATATATATATATATATATATATGTGTGTGTGTGTGTGTGTGTGTGTGTGTGTGTGTGTGTGTGTGTGTGTAAATAACCTATGTATGTACGAGTATATGCCTATATCTATAAGTGTGCATGTGCACCTATTTATGAAAAGAAGTAGCGAGGGCAGAAGGCACGACAACAAAGGGAAGCGAATTCCTTTGAGAACTGCCTTTGATGTTTGGTAAGAACAGAGGCTGAAGATGAAGCGAAGAAAAGAAAAAAAAAAGAAAAAAAAAAAAAAGAGGTGGAATTTGTCTGTCATAACCAGAAAGGAAACTCAAAGATATATTATGAATATATGGATGATTTATGACGTCATATCGCTAGGCATCGATTGAAATTGATAAACATCTTTATTACCGAAGGTGGGAATACCGTGATGAGGAATAGAATAGTCTAATGACAAAAATAATAATAAGAAAACTACAGCTATATACGTAAAGGGTTAATTATGTAAAGAAATGTTTATTTTGAATATTCTTTTATCAACTAACTCTAAGGTGTCTATTGTACACTGTTGGACTGCCAGATCTACGTGCAAAGCATACTTAAATTTTGTTCTCAATTTATTTCGCATTAGTTTTTTTTTTTTTTTTCATGGTTCCCTAGTGGTATTTGATATTTGTGACCATTTAGAATTAAAATTAAAACACCAAACATCAAAATAATTCTTTGAATTCGGTGCGATATCGAAAAATTTCGACATATCTGGTTGACTTTTATCCATATTTTTATATAATATTGAATCCAACATTGCGACTGAGAACGTGTGTGATATATCTATTAATATATCTATTAATATATCCATCATTTTGTAGTTTCAGTTTATCAAAAAAAATTGTGAAGGAACATTATTACTAGGGCTAAAGAAAAATCGTAATGGTGGAGGAATACTTGACAAACTCTAAGGAAAGAAAATGATAAGAAGATTAAAATCAATACGAATTTATATAATTTTTTACAATCTCAATCAATCAATCAATCAATCAAATCAGCCATCCTGAATCCACTGCTGAACAAAGGCCTCCTTCGTAGCATTCCATGATTCATACGACCGCGCCAACTTCCGCTACGTCACTCCTGTAAACTTCTCAATCTCGTTTCTCCACCTCCTGTCTGGTCTCCCTCTTCCACGCTTTCCATCCAGCCGCGTCCACTCAGTAACGCACTTGCTCCATCGCTCATCAGTCATTCGCACTAACTTACCTGCCCAATTCCACTTCCTCTCTTTCACCGCCTCTACAATATCTTTCACTCTAGTCTGCTCTCTCACCCAACTTACTTTCGGTCTCTCAACGATATTCCCATCATTGATCTCTCCATTCTCCTCTGTGCTGTCCTTAGTTTTGTTTCCATTGTCCTCGTCAGTTTTTAAGTCTCACACCCGTAGATTATTGCTGGCAGAATGCATTGATTGTAAAATTTATGTTTTAAACATGAAGGTGGAGAGCCTCTCAGGATTTTATTATACTTACCAAACACTTTCCAACCAATTATGATAAGCATTTTTATTTCATTATCATGATCTTTCGTCACTTTCACCTTGTGGCCTAAATAATTATACTCTTCAACTTCTTCAAGACTCTCACCATCGATTATAATCTCTTTACTTTTAACTTTCGTGTTGAATATTACTTTGGATTTGGTCTTATTTGTTTCTAAACTTATTTTGAAACTTTCCTTGTTCAGATCACTCAGCATATATTGTAAGTTCTTGCTCTTTCTGAAATAAGAATGATGTCATCCGCAAATCTTAGGTGGTTCAAATATTCGCCATTAATCTTCAAACCTTTTTTTGCCAACTTATGCACACATCAACTTCTATTATGTTAATTCCATGGCGTCAACACTAAACTAAATTTCATTTAGTAAGTAGAGTTATATTCTTTCTTAGTATCTCTTCAGAATTGAGGAAGAAAGAAATTCGACCGTTTCAGAGACCTATTAGGAGTTCGTGTTAGTTGAGCCATCAATCAATCAATCAATCTTTCTTAGTGTTTATTTTCCGCCTTCCCTTAAGGATCTAATTATCCTCCTTTGCAGAACCTTGCCATTATTTGATCTACTTTTAATTTCAGTCTTAATTTTACAGTTTCTCTGCACTGCCTACACATGCACAAGTTTGGTAAAGATGGCACATCTCCAACAGAAATATTTACGAGACATTTCTTAAGTTATTTTGATTCTAGGGCGTTACTTTTGCAACTATCTGAATATGACTAGAACTATGTGATTTTGTCCTCTAAATGATTGTCTGTTCCGTTTCTGGTTTTTATTATTTTAATCTTTGATATAGTGAACACTAAAACTATTTCACTTGCGTCTGTCATCTGCGTCGTTCTTATTTGTGAAGTTTGTGTATTTTTCTTTATTTGTCTTGAATGATTCTTACATTAGCGGTCTTACTAAACGTCGACCAAAGTCGACCAACGCCGACCAAAACCACACAATGACGGTTTTTGCTCAAATGCATAATTTATATATAAAAATAGCATATGGTTGCATTATTTGACTTTGGTCGACGTTTAGTGAGACCCATGTAAGGTATATGATACGTCATCTTGAATAAGTACATTTTTTTCAATGGTGGTGGTACATCTTGTGACGCACTATTATTTCCTCATCATTCTTGGAAATGATATTTTTTCACATGGATTTGTAACCATCATCTTTCTTAATTCAATTTCCCAACTATTTGTTCTCCATTAGGATATTTGTTAAATTTTGTCGTCATCTTTGTACGAATTTAGTATTTTGATCTTTAGCAAAACTGTTTTGTTTTCTTATATTTATATTTTCATCTATTCAGTGCAGTTTTTTTGGTTATTGCCTTATTTTATTGCCTTATTATTGCCTTGCCTTTGTTATTAAAGCTTACGATCAAGTGACCATATAAAGTGGGCTTTAGACTTTCCACTTGAGTTTCTATTTCTACTTTGTTCATTTTACTTTCTCAACTTTATTGATCGGTTTTGTGATCAACACCTAGTCTTTCTGGTTCCCATTTTCTGTGTTTCCACGGAATTGATCACGTGGTTACAGTCTAACTCATAGATCTTGCCGTCATTCATTAAGTTATCAATAAACGAGCCCCTTAATTATCATAACCTCTACTGTCTTTTTACGTTGACTGTGTTTTACAATTGCTTTCTTTGTAGCATATTCGTTGCATCTCTATATAATGATATTGCTTAGTATGTCCCTTGTTTTTATTTGCCATTTCTGAAAATTCACCTTTGTAGTAGTTCCATTATTCATAAGAATTATAGTAGCCACTCGTAGGGATTTTGGCAAGAGTAGGGGCACCCTACGGTTAAATTCACAATATCCAGGGTAAAAAATCACAGTTTGTAGGGTAATATGTACTATTTCAAAATATACGAATATTTAGTTTGATTTTTAAATATGATTGCTAAAACGCCTATTTCTGGTATGCCACCATGTATGTTAAATCACCATATATGTTATATCACCATATATGTAATCAAACCGATTTTGGCGGGGTATAACGCATTTAAACAAGACTGATAGGGTATTCACACCCAAAATCCTGGTGCAATGAAGCCCAAGTTTCATCAATAATAATAATAATAATAATAATAATAATAATAATAATAATAATAATAATGATAATAATGATAATAATAATAATAATAATAATAATGATAATAATAATAATAATGATAATAATTAATAATAATAATAATAATAATAATAATAATAATAATAATGATAATAATGATAATAATAATAATAATAATAATAATGATAATAATAATAATAATGATAATAATTAATAATAATAATAATAATAATAATAATAATAATAATAATAATAATAATAATAATAATAATAATAATAATAATAATAACTAGGTTAGTTTGACAAGTCAAAACAATGAGTGTGGACACAGAATATAGTTCCCTATGGGACCCTACAATTCGCATTAGCTAGATATTATATAAACATTATATAAGACAATTCTGTGCATATTTCACTTGACTCATAGAAAGAGAGGGTACACAGTACTACTCTCTCTCTCTCTCACACACACACGACTCGATGGCGCGGTTGGCAGAGTTCCCGGCTGCCACTACGGAGGTCTGGATTCGAATCCCGCTCAGGGCTGAAATAATTTCAGTACCACTGCGCTGCGAGTCGTTACTCCAACTCTCGTGGGCTGGGAGTTGTGTGTGTGTGTGTGTTCGTGTAAGGTCACAGTATTACCCATAGATCGGTCATATGAGCTGTGAGCTCTCTTTCGAGAGGGAAATAGCTGTCGATCACGAGTCCAACACGTGATCCAAGACCATGGTGAATTAGTTAGAGGGCAGGATAGATAAGATGGGGGAGAGGGAGGGAGGAAAGACTTCGGGGTTTAGTGGAAGGAAAGAGTGAAATAGAAGGAAGTAAGAGTTATGATAGATGTGGGGCAGACCACTTGCTCGGTTAAATTATAATCTTGTGGACTTTTTGATGACTCGCACACACACGCAACCGTAGCACACCCAACAAAAAATACCAAAATATATATATATATATATATATATATATATATATATATATATATATATATATATATATATATATATATATATATATATATTACAATCGTGGTCTCCGCGTATTCATCCCTAGATATCCATTTCTCATGACGCATTTCATTATCCCCTCACTCTACAGTTCACGTCCACCCCAGACTTCATTTCCCATATATAAGCAACTCTTCTCCACCTAGCTCAGGGGTTCCCAAAGTGGTCGATATCGACCCCCAGGGCTCGATGAGGCCATCCAAGGGGTCGAAAGGGGGTCAGTGGATTTCTAGATGGTCGAAAGGGGGTCAGTGGATTGCTAGGGGGTCAAAAGGGGTCAGTAAATTACTATGGAGTCGAGAGGCAGTCTTTTAAATTTAATGGTCAGCATGAAATGGTCCTGTTCTCTTCCCGTACTGAAAGTGAGAATAATCAACCAAGCAATACAAAATCTGAACAACTGAGTCAGTTCACTCCGCGTCAAAACTCCTCCCCATTCTATGCATGTAGGGAGAGTCTTACACACGCTCAACCATATCGTGAACGAATATTAAGAAGACGACCTAGTGTAATATTATTGTCTTGAATATTACCGTGATATAATAAAGAATACACAATATCAGTATCAAACCTAGTGGTAAGTTATAAATATCTATTTTAAAACATGATGCCATTTGGCCCTTTTATAACGGATTAAAATAGAAATAGATAAATAAATAAATAAAAATAAACTAATAGAATAAGTAAAATCCACAAACACGAAAACTGTGACTATGGTACTTTAGAATTACCAAAAGTGATTTATGAGACGAGAACTACAGTAAAGAAACAGAACAATAATATCAACAACAATAGTAATAATAATAATAATAATAATAATAATAATAATAATAATGATAACAGTAACAACAACAACAACAATAATAATAATAATAATAATAATAATAATAATAATGATAATAATAATAATAGCAGTAATGACAATAACAACACCAATAATAATAATAAACTGACATAATACGTAAATTAATAGTTTGGTGGTCTATAGAAAATCTTAAACTTTATTAGGGGGTCGATGAGCTGAAAAGTTTGGGAACCCCTGATCTAGCCCAAGATCTAAGAATATATTTAGACCTTGATTTAGCCCCTCTGCGAGACCAACAGTTGCAATGGCGATTAAATAAAATATATTGAAGTTACTCCTTTCCTTCCTTCATTTTTCTTACAAGTTTTGTAGAAATATAACTTTGGTTTGTATATGATATTATTTTGCCTTTTTTATATTAATAAAATAATGTTTATAAATTTGTTTACTTAACATGTTGTATATTTTGTTTTTATTTTGTAGTAGTTATTATAATATACTATAATTAGTTTATATGTCTTGTTATATATGTATGTCTTTGCATAAAAACATAATTTTCCTGAAGATATTATTATTTACGTCAACTTGTGACGTTAATATTTTTTGTTCAGCATAGTAATTAAAATAATTGAGGAATAGAAAGATTGTATGCAAATTAATTTTGTTCGCGAGAGCACTTTACCCACTCCAGCCTTAATCCCTTTTCCATCAGGATCCGATCCTTTTGCGAGCAGTATTCAGTGCCACTGTAGTCTATTGCAAAATTGAAGACCTTCCACATACCACTGTGGAAAAAGGTCACCCTGAACGTCAACATCAATGAAGACCTCCAGAAGAAATCGTGCTCGGTAGAAGAACTCCGACAGAAGACCCTACAAGTCATCAACGGGTACACTGACCACAGGGCACTGTATACGGATGGTTCCAAGTGTGGCCGTAAGACAGGGACAGGGTTATATAGCTCCACAACCCGGATGATGTTCAGATTGCCGGACCATACGAGCATTTATATTGCCGAACTCTTCGGAATATCCAAAGCGATAGAAAATGCTCAATCTGACACACATAGTAACTTTGTTATTTTCTCAGATTCTTTGAGTGCATTACAGTCAATTAAATCAGGTAACCAAATGAGGAATTCTCTCCTGGGCAAAATCATTAGCGCACTCTCGACGACCAACAAGTCCATTACTCTCTCTTGGGTTCCCAGCCACATTGGGATCTCCGGGAACGAGAAAGCGGACACGCTGGCCAAATCTGCGTTAGAAAAGGACTATATCACAGATATACCCATAGACATAGGCACTTTCAATTCTATCATAAAAAAACAATTACACGCCCACTGGCAACACCAGTGGGACAATCTCCACATCACACACAAACAAAAAGAGCACATAACAGACTGGTCAACATCATACAGAAGAAATAGCCGGGAGGAAATCGCCATAGCAAGGCTGAGGATGAATTCCACCTACATCACCCACCTAGATCCTCATATCACTGGCGTATTTCCTCCCCAGTGCAACACCTGCAACACACTATCTGTAAGACACATAATCCTACCCTGCAAGAAATATAACACATAGCGCCAGACGCTTATACATCACTGTAGACTCAAGAATATTCATTTAAACGTGACAAATCTTTTGGCCAATGACTGTATTCTAATTGACAAAGTAGTGTTCTATTTGCGCACAATGGGACTGTTGTGGAAATTTTAATTGTAAATTAAACAGGATCGCATGTTCAAACCAGGCTTAATTACCCCCTCATTGGTCGATAGCCTTAAGATGAAAAAAAAAAAAAAAAAAAAAAAAACTACTACCATTCAGTGTCACGTGTTGAATAATATGGAACGTTCCAAGCACATCAACACCCACAGTACAATAACTCCCATATATATATTATATATATATATATATATATATATATATATATATATATATGAGTGGCTGGGTGGTGAGATAAACACGGAGAACCGTTGAAGTTTTATTAACTGACGTTCCGCTCTTAACAGAGCTTCTTCAGAAGAAGCTCTGTTAAGAGCGAAACGTCAGTTAATAAAACTTCAACGGTTCTCGGTGTTTATCGCACCACCCTGCCACTCATTTTGTCGCCCATTCTTCAACATATATATATATTTATATATATATATGTATATATATATACATATATATATATATTTTTTTTTTTCATGTAATGAGTATTTTTGTAATATGAAGTGATATCTGTACGGACCAGAGTAACATGTAGTTCTTTTCTGATTGGAGACTAGTCCCCTAAAAAATAAATAAATGTTACGCTTATCCACATTTTACTATTTCATTTCACTCACCTTTTTCCTTCACGTGGGCGTGATCATTCATGTCACGAGTGATGAACAGAAGCTCACGCATACAATTGTCCGGGTTAGGGAAAGGCAGGAATGTCACTTTCTTCACTTTATTCTAACTAACTAATATGAGGATGAACACGCGTGTTCAGCACCGTTATAAGGCTTACTCTGCTGCTGATGCGAGGTATGGCGAGTGACGCCGGGACGCACTCACGTCAAAAATGAGGCAAACCTGTGTGCGTTTCTCGCTGTGTAGGTGTTACTGCCAGTGAACAGTTGCCAGATGTCGCTAGCCATTTATAGAATCGTCCTGTTTTCAAAAAAGGATGTGTTTGTTGGATAATCATTTCACTTTGTGTTAAATTAGTAATTAACAATTAGACTCTATAGGTAACGTTTATTCTAGTTCTAGTTAGGTATATAATTTCAAATATGATAATGATGCCATAAGATAGCGCTGTGCAGGAATTTGCAAATAGAAGTACGTGTATCTGAAAAACATATAGTCACGTGCTGGGAGGTTGGTACGATGCATTGCATGTAGCTAGATAATGTAGGCCCTTGTGGACACTTAGTTGTAAGCCGAGGTATTTAATATATACTATAAGAAGGAGCAATGTGCCTCTGTGTATACTTCTTTCTGTGTGTGGTTGTGTACGTAATGTCTGACAAATAAGATATGCCGGAAAAACGATCTTCTAGAAAAAGTGAAGATGAAAATAGTGTGATTCAAAACTTAAACATTAAAAAAGACTAGGTAATAAAATCCTTATATGTCATTTGACAGTGACTTGGATGCGCTTTTGGTTTAAAATATAACAATTGAAAATGTTATATCAAAAGTAATCGCCTAAGCAACGAAATAATAAATTTCCTTTCGAAAAAATGTGCATTTTGATTTATTAATAAATAGTTAAAGGAGGTCGAAATCGAATAACACGCAAATAAAATTACTGTAATAGCAAGCTATAAATGATGGAATTATTTGGAAGTTAAGAGAAATCAGAATCCCGTGATTTTCAGGGGCGTTTACACTAGTATTTCATAATCTTCCTAAATAATAAATAAAAATGTAACTGTATTCTAAAATAAAGGCAATTACCTAGAGAACATTTATTTGAATGCCTCATGCTAAATTGTTTTCATTAATTATTAGTTAGTATTTATTTGTGATTGATTTGAAATAAGTTAGGTATAGGAAATGAAACAGTAATATGGAAACATCAATGTATTTTAGCATTTGGTACATTTTTAATATGTTTAAGGCTAAATTCCTTTTCCTTTTTGTTATCTTGCCTTTCAGTAAGGCAGCTTTGCCTCTTGGTTGGCCAAACTGACGCCTAGCAATGGTCGTTGGCTGACAAGAAATTTTTCTCTTTGCCGCCCCCGATGCATTAAAAATAGTGCAGCCTGCAGTCCGAAGGAAAGTAGTAACCTGCGCAGGATTTCTGCAGGCTTTCAGCCTCTGTTCAAATACCGCAAAGGAGCTGAGCATGCAGGTGCTTTTAGTTCTTTTTAATTCTCTATTGATCATGCTTGTGAACTCATCAATGCTGGTGCCAATTGATTGATTTTCATTTGTTGTCTCTGCGGAGGTCTCGATAACGACAGCTACATCTCCTTGCTCATCATCACATGCAGCTGGTTCTTTATTACCATGAGATACTGCATTAACAGGTGTATCAGCAAATAAGCCGTCGAAAAATTTCGATGTCAGCATCGGTTTGTCGCCGTATATCACCTTATACAAGACTTCTTTTTCAGCAACAGTGCAGGCGTATAGTTGTGGAAGGCGAACTGCGCTGTACTGCGACGCTGCTAATTGATGTTTGTAAACGCTTCCTGTGTTTCCACAGAGGCAGTTGCACATGCCGATTGAGAGGTCCACAATGTAACAAATGCCCTCTTGTGAAGCTGACACAACCGTATAAACTGTTCCTCCAGCATGAGTGACAGCGCACATTGGAATGGTGCTGGTGGAAGGTTTGCAAGAACTGTCCTTTTTGAGGAGGACATCTGACAACCGTAGACGAAGGTAATTGTTGTAAACGTCAGCCATTACCAACAGCAGCTGTGCAACTTGTGTGCCTTGGTCCTGTACACAATTAGGAAATAATAATTACAATTGTGAATTTGTTAATTACAAGAATTCCTATTATTAAAAATTTACATTAAAATTACGCTCAAATCTAAGGCTAAAGTAAGTGGGTTGCATACATCAAACATCTAAAATCAAGTATTTAACCCCTACCATACGGTGCCGCACACGTAGGCGTCATGAGGAGCAAGTGGATTAGCGACGCTGCCATATCGGAGTCTTGATTATATTTATTGTAGTCGCCCCTGTGTTTTTACATTCTCCCTATTCTGCTCTTAATCCCATTCTCTGTGGTTTTCAAAATTCACGGGTGAAAGAGAGAACAATCGATATAAGCGGTGACTATATTTTATGATGCGAGTATTATTACAACACGTCGTACGGCTGGCAGCTAATGCTGCCCGCGAGATTTAAGTCCCGTAGTGAAGTGGAGTTGCTGCAATCCAAATTCAGGAGTAAAATTTAATAAGTATAAAACACCAAGGTTTAAACCAAAAGCGCATCCAAGTCACTGTCAAATGACATATAAGGATTTTATTACCTAGTCTTTTTTAATGTTTAAGTTTTGAATCACATTATTTTCATCTTCACTTTTTCTAGAAGATCGTTTTTCCGGCGTATCTTATCTGTCAGACATTACGTACACAACCACACACAGAAAGAAGTATACACAGAGGCACATTGCTCCTTATTATAGTATATATTAAATACCTCGGCTTACAACTAAGTGTCCACAAGGGGCCTACATTATCTAGCTACATGCAATGCATCGTACCAAACTCCCAGCACGTGACTATATGTTTTTCAGATACACGTACTTCTATTTGCAAATTCCTGCACAGCGCTATCTTATGGCATCATTATCATATTTGAAATTATATACCTAACTAGAACTAGAATAAACGTTACCTATAGAGTCTAATTGTTAATTACTAATTTAACACAAAGTGAAATGATTATCCAACAAACACATCCTTTTTTGAAAACAGGACGATTCTATAAATGGCTAGCGACATCTGGCAACTGTTCACTGGCAGTAACACCTACACAGCGAGAAACGCACACGGGTTTGCCTCATTTTTGACGTGAGTCCCCCCCTTGGGGTACCCCCACACATACCCTCGCTACAATACCCCTTGCTATGCTTTCTCTCTCCGACATCACGCATCATTCACACGACCATACCAACCATCCAGGCACACTATGCAATATTCATTCATGCTCTTTCGCCACACAAATAAATTAAGGGCCCAGTCACACCAAGGTTACGACCTGTTTCCGACCACCGTCGACCAGGCTAATTTGTGCTGTTTCTCTGTTTATAAAAATAATTCAAGACGATGCTGCAATTGGAATGAAACTTCCCCGTCATGAAGATGACTATGATATAGCCACGGGGTGCTAACAATGAGAGAAACAAAAGTGCCACCGTCGAAGGTGGTCGAAAAACAGGTCGTAAGCAGCTTAGGGTCTTGAGTTATATTTCTCTGCGTTCAAACTCTCATTGACCGTTTGTGTGACTCCAATTCTTGTTACTAAGCACAATAACTGTCACGTGATCAATATTTTTGTGTGATGTTATATTGAAATTATTACTGATACTAAAAACTATATCTCCAACGTATTTTAATTAATAGATCTTGCTCAGTTAATAAGATTAACCGTGTCAGAATTTTGGAGAGGGATATAGATTGAGGGCAGCTTGTTTGTGGACGTGAACGGAGTTTGTTTGTAGACGTTTAACGGAGTGTTTTGATTGGACGAGGGAGAGCTCACTTCCCTTTCTCGTGTTTTGATTGGTCCCCATCCCTGGGGGGAGGAAATGAACGAAAAAAAAAAAAAAAAATCAGTGACTTTTGTTTCAGATATAGTTATACAGCATGTTCGAATTGAAAATCTAATTTTCGTTAAATAATTGAAAACTAATTTACCAGAACTCGGTATAAAAGAGAATATACACAGTTGAATGATTTTAAACATATTTTGATTAATCACTCGAACGAGATATATTATATATTTTTTCCGGAAAATTAGCTTTTACATTTAATGAAGTCTATGACCGGGTTATAAGTGCTTGAAAAAATGTTCGTTCGAATGTGAATTGATTAACTTAAACTTAGATCGTGAATGTAATTTATACAGACATCAATAAAAGGTTTGTAATATATGTAAGAAGTTTGACAATATTTCTTTTGGGAATAATTTCCAAATTACCTAATGTGTTTTAGAAGTTGAATACAGTAATCTATTTACAGCGGAGGAAGGGTGTCTATAACTATATAAAATCATCTAACGGTTGTTTGGGGTAGGAAGGGTGGGTGTGTGTGAGTTTGCCCACAGAGAGTGGCGCGAGTGGATTGACGTACCACCCGGCTCATGTTCTTAATTGATGACGATTGATGATTGATAGGGCTAAGGATGGTGACATAATGCCTGAACCTTTATTTTGAACACATGAAAATTTCAAGAATTACAAATAAACAGATAAAATAGGATATAGTATAGCTTTTATAGCTGGTGTCACGCTGTCTGTTGCAGTGGTTCCCAAACTATATCTTACCTGACGCCCCCCCCTCCTCTTTTGCTCATGTGAAATGATTCTTGCACTTATTTCTTAGCATTGTTCAGGAAAACAGATTTCTGTTTGTATTAAATTTTGATCATGAAAGCCACTCAAACAAATAATAGAAAATTCCAGAGACATTTTTCTAAGTAACAAAAAACGAAACATCTGGTTCAAAGGGAGCGAAAAATGCTTAAACATTAGCAAATTGGCAAAATTGACTTGCAATTTTAAGAAGAGATAATTTGAAAACATGGTATATAATATTTGGAAAGACTCATGAGACTAAGGCACAATTTATTAACTAATTTAGTGAGATGGATGGTTGGTATCGGTAACGTGTTCAAAACGTGTAAGGAGAACTAGCTTAATAGAAAACGGGTTGGAGTGACTGCTATAATCATATTTTGCATGTATGTAATGGCAGATATTTGTTCTTTGAATTATTTTATTATTCTGATTTAACAAATATTTTGAGCAGATGACTTCACGCCCCCCTTGTATCCTCCTCACGCCTCCCTAGGGGGGGGGGCGCCCCCTAGTTTGGGAACCACTGGTCTATAGACACTAGAGGAATTGGGCTGTATAACTTTGTAGATAAGACAGCTATATCAGTGTGACAAATGCCAGTAGTTTTATAGGACAATTCGGTTTTTTTTTTCCTACGTATGGTTATTTTTGTTTTGGGGTTTTGTCATTTTGCAAAGTCAATAGGAACAATGCACACTGGTATAGGTCTCGTTTGATCCTCTAAGAGGGGGTTTACACGGTCGAACGCGGTTCGACAGACACGTGTTTAAAGTGATGTGTGAACGGGGTATTTGGTTGTCGAACACGTTGGTTAAACCCCAAATCCCGTTCACACGTTCACACATCACCCCCGCCCCCTCCTCCCTCCTCTGATTACATTGCTAATACAATTAGTTGAAGGGAGATGATCAGTATACATTCAGTGTTATATGAATATTATAATATCGTATAGCATTAAAACGAAAACATATTGAGTGTTTTTTTATCAACCCATATGATTTTTAAGTTTCGTGAAAATAGTTTGCAGCTGTCAATGTAAGAGGATTATTTCTATCCTGTTTATTGGTCCATTGGATCGTCGTTTCATGTCATGTACAATCGATTTATAAATCATCAATTAGAATCATACTAAACGTAAGTTATAGTTATAAATAATTTATGATATTTTTTACAATGATTCCTGTGTATTATTTCTTTTAGATATCGTGTATTAACCTGGAAAATCGTGAAACTGTAATATGTATCAATCATACGATGCAACTCGCCATTTCCGGGTTTGTAAACAAACCACCGATTTCTAGTTGTTCACTTGTTCGGACACGTTGGAATCAGGAATCCCAAACCACTTTTGGCCCAAGTCTGGGTGGTCAGGAAGAGGTGTTTCGGACGCAGAACTATTACCGAAAGCTCGTAAATGTCAACTAATAAGTGTTTACGATAGTGACACCGTGGAGAAATCGTTTTCCTCTCATGTTCTCACGTTAGTTCGCCCTAAGAATCATGGCGGACGAAGTAAGTGTCGTTATCTTGTGTGAAGTGGTGTTACGGTGATTTTTTTTCTTAACATTTACGGAGAAATTTATTTACTTTATTTACTTGTGTTAAAGATAATGAATTGTTTTGAGAGCTTGTGATTTTCTTTTTTATTTGTGATCAGTTGTTAAGCGTGAAAAAAGTGAGCTTAGTTTAGATGTCTTCCTCAACCCCTCTTGTCCTAAACACGGCAGAATAAATGACCAACAATCTATCGTTTCACCAAATATTCAAATTGCCCTAGTTTGAATATAATAAGAGGTTATTGGTAATTAATTTTGCTGTGTTTAGTAGTGAAAGGGTGAAGGCAAGAAGGCAAATATGTTTTTTTTTTACGGAATCTCTTGTGACCGCCCATGTAAATTGTTAGATACCTCACAACGTAACAATTGTACGTGATATAGTCGACCGAACGACTACAAGTCCTTTTGAAAGCAGCTGCTCATCTTTATCGTCCAACAGTTGAAGGTAAGGATTAAGAAAATTCTGGGGAATAAGGGTTGATGTAGGTTAATATTATAAGTAATTTGGTCAGAAGCTGTGTGAAATGTTGATGTATTTGTTCTATGTATTTCACTTTTTTCTGGATGAAGATCGGCGTGTTTTGAGGTAAGATGATTTTCTCGAATGTTTTATGTGGTTCAAGTGAGTGTGACCTTGATTTTAAATTGCTCGTTTTGGTCGTCCCCCTAACAATATATTTATAATAATAATAAATAGATAAAGATAAAAAATAAATAGAATAAGATAGAATAAAATCAAATCACATTTTCCCACGCTTCTCCAAACGGAATAAAAAGATCATTTCTGAAATGGAAATTATTTCCTTGGCAAATGGAAATCAAAATCATTTCAACCACATGAAAATTGGTCTGAAATACATAATTCTGCATTGAAATTGGAATGGAACTATTCTGTAGAACAACTATAGTGCCTCATTTGAAAATATTTTGCTTATAATTAATAGAAACGTCGAGAAACGGATGTGGTTCATAAATACAATCCTAAATTGCTCCTTTCGGAAAGATGATTTTCTTCCTTTCCCATTCCGTACTAAAAATGGTAAAATAAATGACCGACACTCCTTTGTATATTCAAATTAAAGCAATTTAGATACTTGGTTATTAAATGGATAGCTGGTAATTTATTTTGCCGATTTTAAAACGGGTAGGTTGGAGGGAGCAGATTGCATTTCCGTATGGGACATATTGGGACCGCCATTAAAGAAAACGGGTTTAGAAAACGGAAGTTTTCTTACATGTGGATGACACTAAAGAAGGACCTTATTCTCATTTTTATGTGCCCCGTATCATGTGAATTTACCTATTTGTATTTGAGTAATACGTAGAAAAGTAGCTGTGCTCGTGGGGTTCTGTTTCTTTTGCTACTATTATATAAACTCTCTACGATTATCATAAATCTTTTATGAATACTCTCTGGCCGAGCGAGTTAGACCGTCGCTATCTGCGACGGATGTCGAGGATATGGCGGCTCGAACCCTGCCGCGAGCGAGTTGAACCAAGGGCATCGTTCGTTAAATTCCACGCTACAAAGTCCTCTGTACGGGGGAATTCGCGACGTTGAACCAAGTCATCAATCACTTTTTCATTGGTACTAATTAATAATAGATTAATACAAAATAATGATGATAAAGATAATAATGATAATAATGATGAAAATGATGATGATGATGATAATGATAATAATAATGACTGGTAATACTAGTGGTGGTGATGATGATAATGATCATAATAATGATATTTATATAATTGACAATTATGATAAATTAATGATTATAGATCAAACAAATAGAAATAGATTAACAAGGCTATATTATCTATCAATACTTTAGATATCATTATACATTAATACATTTGTTGCCGTTAGGCAATATATCTAGCTATGTCGATCAAGGTGACCTTCATTGTGTTTATGATACATTCTATCTAACTGTGATACCCTTTCGACAGTTAAATGAAATAGTTTAAAATGTGCATTTTTTGGGTTAAATTCTCTTACGCTTATTGGAAAGACCTGAAGATATAAGCGCAGCAATTAGCATATTAATGATTCTTAAGGAGGTTGATTACTGGAAGCGTTTAGCTGAAACACCTCGCCCGAGTATTTGGGTAATAGGGTAGCGTGTTATGTTTTGCTGTTTAAGGGTCATTATTATTATTATTATTATTTTTATTTTTTTTTATTTTTTTGTAAGCTGGGTCATCACTGGAATTTTATTTATTTATTTATCTATTTATTTATTTATTCATTTATTTGTTTGTTGATTTATCTATTTTTTTAAACCTTCATTTTTTATGCACGAAAGGGTTAGCTGCATGTCGAGACTCCTTTTCGCTGGGGTTCGATACCTAGACCTGCATAAAATCGCCTGTTCTTGGCCAGGACAAAATTCATAAAACTCCTCACTATGTTGAAGGGCTTGGTTCCTTGAGCGTGGCTTCCCTCAGCTGAAAAAAAACCGTCTGGCAGCAGTTGGAGCAGAAGAAGGCGCTAACTGAAAATGTCATAAGACACATAATAACGAAAAAAAAATCATGAGACATTGTGATCCTTTAATAGGTCCAACTCTCATCAATCCGCGTCATTGCCAGAGAGCGTTGCTAGAGGGTGGGGAACCTTGTGTGGGTGCAAGTGCCAGCCAAATCATTGATTAAAAAATTTCTGGCGGGCTAGCGGGGGTAAAGCTTTTATAGGCCTACATATGAATATGAGTAACTCTCCTTTCACCTTCTGTATAGGGCCTAATCCACCGCCCAGTACAACATGCGATTACCAATGATGGAGATTTATTAGTTATTCGTTTTAAGGTGAGCTCTGAGTCTCGCGAACTAGGGCTGGCACGCGTGCCAAGGGTTTCCCACTCTTGCTGTGGCCCGTTCATTTGATCTTGGCGGAAACGGACTTGAAAACATAATTCACATTAACGTTTAAGGAAATGCGTTCATAAACATAACGAAGACGCACAACTTGGTAAAACGCGAAAATTACGAACCAGAAATGCACCGACACGAATAAGGAGACCTTTGGCCATATGAGGTCATATTGAGGTCATATGAGGTCACCTCCTTCAGAACGACTCCTTCGTGCTGGCTTCATGAAATTTGCAAACGAGTTGGAGGATTTGAGGGTTGTGGGGGTTGGTCATTGTACATGTACCCCTTTCCCCCTCCACATCCCTCTCCCCCCTCCTACTAGGTCCCCCCTACCCCCTCTTACTAACCCCCCCTCCTCCCCAACAGGCTATTCCACTGCTTGTCATACGACGCAAAATCTTGTTTGTTCCAGAGACAGATCCTCTTTTTCACATTCGTCGCTGTGCCCCATTATGTCCTCCACATGCCCCATAACTCAGTTGCCTGCACTGCCTTTTTCATTATGAGGGACCCGGTTAAAAGTGGGATATGAAAGTCTTCTCCGTGGTCCGCTTCCGGCGGGGAGCTATGGTAATACATACATCTTTGCAAGTTGTTATGAGAGATCATGGTCCAAGAATGCGTCATATTACTCCCCGGGATTTCTGTCCGCGTCTTTCCTCAGACCTCGCGAGCGAAGGTGAGGCAGAGTCTTGGCAGTACGGTCGTCATTTACCTTTTTTTTAAGCGTCACATCTGCGTGTCCAGATATTTTCTGCTGATGTTTTGTAAATACATGTGGTGGGATTTACACGTGTGTATACACACATACACGCGGACACACACAAACAACACAACTCGTGGCGCAGTTGGTAGACTTCCCGGCTGCCACTATGGCGGTCCGGGTTCGAATCCCGTCCAGGGTTGAAATAATTTCAGTATCGCTGCGCAGCGGGCTATTATTCCAACTATCGTGGGCGGGGAGTTGAGTGTGTGTGTACGTGTAAGGTCACAGCATTACCCATAGATCGGTCGTATATGAGCTCTGAGCTCTCTTCTGGGAGGGAAATAGGTGTCGATCATGAGTCCAACACGTGATCCAAGACCATGGTGAATCACACACACACACACACACACACACACACACACACACACACACACACACACACATATATATATATATGTATATATATATATATATAATACTGTATAATATGTGTGTGTGTGTATGCATATATATGTATGTGTGTGTCTATGCATTCATTCTTTTACCAGAATACGAGTGACACTGTATAAAACACACAGGTTTTATATCCTTAATCTTTTCGCTAGGATGTTAAACCCTGCAACATTTATTTTGACACGGTAAACGACCTGAATCGGCTCAAGGATCCTGATTGAGTGGGATGCCATTTTGCCCTGAGTGTGCTCTCTCAGCTTGGCTGAATAAAATAGTTTGTCTTGCAGTAGACTGATTGAGATCTGTAGAAGATGTGATCCCGTGCGACCGTAATGAAAAGATTAAAAGTTATGCCTTATACTGATCGATACAAGATTAATAAATGATAATGATAAATTGATAAGATAAATAAGCGTGAGAAATGTGAGCTCTATATCATTAGAGTAGAAGTTGATCTGATTTCGTAGATGATTGATCTAGATTGGTAGCCTATTCGTAAAATCTACCACTAGTATAACCAATGAAATAAGCAAAATCTTACTTTCTCTTGGTACAAAGAATTTGCTAGATTTTGCCAAAGATTTTAAGATTACGATCCTAAAACTTCTCTAGTATTTTATCTCGTTGTACTTCGCCTTTTATTTTTTGCGTTACTATTTTCTCTAGAAGTACCTAGTGATTTCTTTGTTCCAATGCTACACAGAACAAAACATCTTAGACACGTACAGTGACGAGCACATTTTTTTTACCTAACCAAAGTTTATTTATGATACAAAATTAAAATTCTTTGACATTTTTTATCTATTCAAGAATATTACCTATCTGGAAAATATATCACGTGCTCTCCAAAAACCAAAATCATATTGACATTGTGAGAATTATAGGGAGGGTCAAAACTTTTGTTTGTGACTGTACATAGGTGTCAGATATGTAACATATTTGTTTATGTCTAAACAGAAATGTAGTAACACGTTTGTAAATAACACACAAGAAACCCACAGCCGGAGAAAATAAACTTCGAATGAAAGAAGATTCTATATTTCGGCTACCAACTGTAGCCCTCTTCAGGAAAGTACTTTCCTGAAGAGGGCTACAGTTGGTAACCGAAATATAGAATCTTTCATTCGAAGTTTATTTTCTCCGACTGTGGGTTTCTTGTGTGATGTTTTTTTAGAGTTTGCCTCAGGAAACCCAAATCCGAAAATCGGTAGACATCGTCCACAGGATATTTTCTTGTGTCGCGTGGCAGTCTAGCAGTTCAACGGACATTGTACTGCTGTCTTCAGCTCCGAAGATGAACTAAACGGTTTGGACAAATCTTCAGTAACATCCCTTCCTTCTCTGATCTCGGCCAACTCTTGATCCGTCCCAACTCCCTGATCTAAGCTTAACCGATCCCTCCTCCATTCCAACTCCTTGATTTAAGCTCAGCCTTCTCAAAGTAGACAAATAAATTTCTGGCGTTCATCCAAGTCTATTCCCAGCTTGTCTCTCATCTCATCTAGGATTCTATATAGATTCCTAGAACGAGTATTCTTGATGACGCTATGTATACCGGATAAAGGAGAGAAAAAAAAAAGGTTTTTATCTGGCTCCAACGTCTCCTGCGAAGTGATTACTGAACTTCGAAAAGTTACCGAGGGTATTTTACTTGCTGGTATTATGATACACATTAATCATTAATGCTTGTGATTGATTACACTCGGTCTCCAACGTCTCCTGCGAAGTGATTACTGAACTTCGAAAGGTTACCGAGGGTATTTTACTTGCTGGTATTTTGATACACATTAATCATTAATGTTTGTGATTGATTACACTCATGCAGCATGCATACGCATCTAAGTCGTCTTGACTGGTATTGGCAATGATATTCAGTACATAACCCTTGTAAGTGAATTGATGTTAGTAATTGATTTCTATAAATAGTAAGGTAATTCGTATCATCAAACTGGCATGATCCTCGCTTGATCGGTGCCGGACGAAGTCAGGGAACGGGGTATTGATTTTAGTCGAATTCGTTTATTTGTTAGCTAAGAGTACATTACAGCCAAACTATTTGGCCAATTGGCGTGCAAATTACAGGAAAGGGGAACAAGGATCCTGATATGAACTCATTAGATCTTGGGGCTAATTAGATCAAGGTCAAGAGTCAAGGACAATGTCACATTTTTTTTATTTTTTTTTTATTTTAGTTTAATATAATTTAATTTAATTTTGCTTTTTATTTAATATAATTTTGTTTATTTTAATTTAATTGTGTGTGTGTGTGTGTGTGTGTGTGTGTGTGTGTGTGTGTGTGTGTGTGATTCACCATGGTCTTGGATCACGTGTTGGACTCCTAATCGACAGTTATTAACTTCCCGGATGAGAGCTCAAAGTTCGTATGACCGATCTATGGGTAATACTGTGACCTTACACGCGCACACACACCCAACACACTGCCCACGAGAGTTGGAGTAACAACCTGCAGCGTAGTGATACTGAAATTATTTCAGCCTTGGGCGGGAGTCGAACCCGGATCGCCGTAGTGGCAGGCGAGAATTCTAACCACCGCCCCACGAGGTGTGTGTGTGTGTGTGTGTGTGTGTGTGTGTGTGTGTGTGTGGTTGTGTGTGTAACATCCTGAAATGATCAAATTTACTCAAATTTAA
>NC_134809.1:7169298-7171798 GCF_046742065.1 Oratosquilla oratoria
CATGACACGAAATACACACACACACCACAAACACTTAACACACACCAAACACACACACACAAATACTCACACATACACACATACACACACACATACGCATAAACACAGAAACAACCATACACACACACATGCACATACACACACACATACATACACACATACACACACATACCACATATACACAATACACACATAATACACACACATAACACACAAATACACACACACCACATACACACAGACACATACAACTTACACATACCACACACAACCCACGACACCACATACACACACACACATACACACATACACACACATACACACACACACACACACACAACATACAACACATACACACACACGCACAGACACATACATGATGTACACACATACACACACACACACACACCACACCCATACACACATACACACACATAACACATACACACATACACACCAACACATACCACTACATACACACACACACACATACATACACACAACACATACACAAAGACACCACATACACACACACACACACACACACACACACACACACACACATACACACGTACATACACACACGTACACACACGCACATACATACACACACATACATACACACACGTACACACATGCACATACATACACACACATACATACACACACAGATACGCACACACACTCACACACATACACACACACATACCAACACACATACAGTACTCAACACACATACACACACACATACACACACACATACACCACATACACACACACAACATACACACATACATACATACACAACAACACATACACACACACATACACACACACACAGAAATATACACACACATAGACACACACAACACAAACACATACACACACACATACACACACACACACACACACACGCACACACACACTCACACACATACATTCACATCCATACACATACACACACACCCATACACACACAAACACACCCATACACACTACACACCATACATACACAGACACATAACACACATACACACACACACACATACACACACACAGACACATACACACATACATACACACACATACACATACACAAGACACATACACACACCCATACATACAAATACACATACACACACACATATATACACACACCACACACATACCACACATACACATACACCACACACACATACACATACACACACTCACATACACTACACACACACACATACACATACACACACACATACATACACAACAGACACATACACACAGACACACACACACTTATACACACCCACACACACATATACACACACACACATACACCCACACACATACACACACACACCATACACACACACCACACATACACACACACATACACAACATACACACATACATACACACATACACACACACACACACACACAACCACACACATACACATACACACACCCACATACACACACATACACACACACACATACAGACTCCTACATACACATACATACACACACCACACATACTCACACACATACATACACACACATACAGACCCACACATACATACATACACATACATATCACACATAGACACCACACATACACAGACCACACACACAGATACACATACACACACAAACATACACATACAGCACACATACATACACATAATACACACATACAGAACATACACACACATACATACACATACACACACATACATACACACACACTCAGACATACACCACATACACACATACACACACACAGAACACACATACACACCCATACACACACACACATACACACATACACACTCACATATACACACAATACACACATACACCACACACATACACACACATACACACACACCATACACATATACACACAAAAATACATACACGTACACAAAACACACACATACACTCACACACACATACACACATACACACACAGACACACACATACACACATACACACACACAGACACACACACATACACACACACATACACAAACACACTCACAAACATACACACACACACACATAATACACCACACACACACACACATACACTACACACACATACACACACACATACACACACACTACACAAACATACACACACACACACACATGACATACACACACACACTACACACATGTGACACACACACATACATACACAACACATACATACACACACACACACAACAACACACATACACACTCACACACACAGACACACACACACATACCCACACATACAACACACACACATAGACACACACAACACACACACCTACAATACACACACAACACACACACACACACATACACACACAACACCACATACACATACACACAACACGACACACACTCACACACTACACACACACCACACACACACAAACATACACATACACACACACACACAACACGTACACACACACACGTACACACCCTGTACACATAACACACATAA
>NC_134809.1:7174298-7176798 GCF_046742065.1 Oratosquilla oratoria
ACGGTGCCCACCGCAACCCTGAAGAAACACCTACCCAGGGCGACTGGCCCTGGCTGTGGTGGAGGCGGGCGGGGGCGGGGGAGGGGGAAGAGCTAAGACAACGGGTGTTTCAGTATCTAAACGAAAAAAGGATGAGAATGATGTCACTGTGTACCCTTGTCGCCAAACGAACGTGAAAAACAAAAATCGTCTATTCCGCCATTTAGTCGGATTGAGACACGCTTGAGTTTTTGTTTTTGTTTTTGTTTTTGTTTTTTCTCCTCGAGTAGAAATGTTCCGCTATTCTAGAGAATAATGGTGGTGATGGTGGAGTGCATGGGTGGAGGAGGGGAGGGAGGATCGAGGAGAAGGTGGAGGAGACGCAAGAGGAGTGATGCTGCAAGTAAGGGAGGTAGTCAGCTGTAAAAAAAAGGAAAAGGAAAAGGTAAAATAATAAGGTAAAAAATAAAAAAGTGAAAAATATATAGGTATGTATGTATTATAAATATGTATGTATATACGGAGAAAACATCTCGGATCTTAATAGAGACAATAAGACCATCGTAAGACACAAATAAAATGTCTTAAAGAAAATACAAAAAGCAGAACTAGCAATCACATTTAACTCTACTTGTTTAAGAGAAAATCTCCTGCCCATTTATACTCATAATATATATATATGTGTATATATATATATATATATATATATATATATATATATATATATATATATATTGCAGAATAAATCAGAGACAAGAGAAATAAAATATTGGTGAAAATAGGTTAGGGGAGATGAAATTTGTGGAGAAAGTGATGGTGATTAGGCTAATGGAGGAGTGTGATGGAGACAAGAGATATACAGTGTTGACTAGATAAACACCATATGAGGACGGAGCCTTTATTTTGTACGACGTTTTCGCTTATTACAGCTTTTTCAAGTACTGTAATAAGCGAAACGTCCGTACAAATAAAGGCTCCGTCCTCATATGGTGTTTATCTAGTCAATCTTGTCGGCAGACTGCCACTTTTAAGCATATACAGTGTTGGTGAAAGTCGGTGTTGGTGGTGAAAAAGAGGAGAAGGTGGAGAAGAAATTGTTGGGGGGAATATTGGACAATATAGAACGGTGGAGAAGCATAGTGAGGAAGAACATCTGATGGGAATCCGCCCCAAAGAGACATACGTCGGATAGAAGCATCCCCCCTCCATTCGTCTTCACAGCTCATCAACACTCTCACCTCCATCTGGAAGTGCGACCCCGAGGGGCTGGTATTCGGTACCAGGACTTAACCCAATGTTTCTCTTTATCACCTTAAACTGTATATCCTCCAGTTTTACAACCGGCGACTGATCTTCTCTTGGTGACATAGAGGCAGATGTACACTAACACAACTCGCTGGTGCAGAGGTACCGGTCTCGACCGTTAAATCAGTGATCCTAGTTCAAGTCCCGCCCAGGATTGAAAATATTCAGCAGAGCTGCACTGCGAGCCGGTACTCCAACTCTGATGGGTAAGGAATTGCGTGTGTGCGTGCGTGCGTGTGTGTGTGTGTGTGTGTGTGTGTGTGTGTGTGTGTGTGTGTGTGTAAGGTAAGGTCATAACGTTACTCATAGATCGGGCCATATATGAACTCCGAATCCTCATCTAGGAGGGTAATAGCTGTCGATCACGAGTCCATCACGTGATCCAAGACTGTGGTGGTGAATCACACCACCAGATAATGGACCAAAGTTTCCTCACAAAGGGAAGGGGGGGGGGGCTCAAAGGACCGTTGCCGAGTATTGTAGGGTCGCGGGTTTCGTAGTAGGAGAGAGATTCGGAGCAGTAGATATCGTAGTTATTAAATCTGCGGAAAGGAGAAGTGATTTATTAAACACTTAAAGCGAAGGAAAAGAATGTTGGAATGTCGGCAGTGAACGCGCGGAGCGGGCGTCAATAGCGATGGAGGAAAAGTGGAGGTGGTGGAGGGTGGAGGAGAATGTGGGGGATGGAAGTGGAGGAAGGGTCAGATGGGGGGGGAGAGTGTTGGTGGAAGGAGTTTTGTGATGACGTGGAGACGGGAGGACTGGAAAGATAGGTTGGTGGAGATGATGTAAGTGGTGGAGGAAGAAATGAGGAGGTTGTAGTGTTGGAGAAAGGTGAAGAGCCGTGTGTTGGTGATGAATTAATGATGTTCAAATGATTCAAGTAGAACTAGGGGGATAAGAGATCGCGTGAGCGTTGGTGACCAACAAGTAGTGATAAAGAGAGGTAGAGATGTACAAAGAGAGAGAGAGAGGAAAGGTGGAGAGAGACGTACAAGATGAGAGAGAGGAAAGTTGGAGAGAGAGTAAGAGGAAGAGTGTTGCTGATGGAGTGTTGGTGATGGAGACGGGAAAGGGAGTGATGTTGGAAGATATCCTTTATTTTGGTGGAGACAGTGTTGGAGAAAGATATAGATAGAAGGAGATGGGTAGAGAGAGAGAGGGAGATAGAGGTAGATAGAGAGAGTGATATAAATACAGAGAGAGGGAAAGAGAT
>NC_134809.1:7181798-7186798 GCF_046742065.1 Oratosquilla oratoria
TCCCTCTTCTTCTTCCCCTTCCTCCTCTTCCTCCCCCTCCTCTTCCTCCTTTCCTCCTCATTCCTCTCCTCCCTTCCCTCCTCCATCTACTCCTCCTCCTCCTCCCTCTACTCTTCTTCCTCCTCCTTCCTCCTCCCTCCTCCTTCCTCCTCCCTCCTCCTACCCTTTCTCCCGAGTAAGAGGATGTGATTTTGTTTCCTAATGGTCAGTTTACTACGAGTAGCCTAGTAAGAGTTTATACGGTCCTATTAGGATCCACATGTTCCTACTCGGTCCTACTCGGGTCCAGCTCGACTTAACTCGGTACTACTCGGTCCAACTTGTTACTACTCGGCCAGATTTGGCCTATTTTGTTCTAAGTTGATCCAACTCGAAATAACTCTGCCCAACTTTGTCCAACTCGGTACTACTCGGTATTACTCGGTTCTGCTCGGTCCGCGGGTGCGGGGCTGAGGATATCTCCGGATCTATCCGGCTTTACGCCCCTGGGCGTGTACAACAACGCCCACGCTGTTGTTCCCTTGAGATACACACACACACACACACACACACACACACACACACACACACACACACACACACACACACACACACACACACACACACACACACACACTAGCGCACGCGGCTCAATGGAGCAGTGGTATAGTTCGCAACCGCTAATCCAGCAGTCGGAGTTCGATTCCCAGCATCGCTGCACTGCGAACCGGCACTCCAACTCTCGTGGGCAAGGAGTTGTGTGTCCGTGTGTGGGCGCATACATGAACTCTGAGTTCTCATCCGGGAGGGTAATAGCTGTCGATCACAAGTCTAACACGTGACTCAAGACCATGGCGAAACACACACACACACACACACACACACACACACACACACACACACACACACACACACACACACACACACACACACACACACACACACACAAACAAACAAGTACTTGTGTGTGTTTTTCTGCATGTGTGAGTGTGAATATGTAATCATCTACGGTGGATCTTTCCATGGATGAGCTACCAGTCCAGACCATCACTAAGTGCTTCATTCAGACCAAAGAACCATAAGAAAGGGAGAATCTATTGGAATAAACGTTTTTGTACGGAAGCGGATTGTGGAGTTGGGAGTAATGTTAAGGAAGATGGAGAAAAATGTTGGTGATGTGTTGAATGAGGTGTGTGGGGGATGTGAGGTAATTAGGGAGAATATATTACACACACACACACACACACACACACACACACACACACACACACACACACACACACACACACACACACACACACACAAACGCATACAGACACGACTGATGGTGCAGTGGTAGAATTTCCGGCCGACACTACTGCGGTCCGGGTTCGAATCCCGCCCAGGGCTGAAATGATTTCAATATCGCTGCGCTGTGGGTTGTTACTCTAACTCTCGTGGGCAGGGTGTTGGGTGTGTGTGTGTGTGTGCGTGTGCGTGTAAGGTCACAGCATTACCCACAGGTCCGTGATACATGAGCTCTGAGCTCTCTTCCGGGAGGGTAGTAGCTGTCGATCACGAGTCCAACACGTGATCCAAGACCATGGTGAATCATACACAGGTGCCTGCAAGTGGTTATCCAACACGTTACGATGTGTTCATTGCTGAAAGACAATGCTGAAAGCTGTCATCTGCTGAAATATTACGATACAGTTGTGCTTGTTACCGGGAAGGAGGAGGGGGAGGGGGGAGGAGGAGGAGGAAGGGGAGGGAGAAGAGGAGGGAGAAGGTGAGGGGGAGGAGGAGGAGGAGAAGAAGGGGGAGGAGAAGAAGGGGAGGGGGACTGTTGTTCATAGTACAGAAGATCGAATGTAAAACATAAATCCTTTGGACGTGACGTTCAGTTGGACCTTCCCACATCCCTTTCCTCTTCTTCTCCATCCTCCACTCGGTTTCTCCCTCTACCTCTCCTCTCTTCTCCACTTCTCTCCTCTCCTCTCTCCTATCCTCTCCTCTCCTCTCCTGTCTTCTCTTCTCCACTCCTCTCCTCTCCTCTCCTCTCCTATCCTCTCTTCTCCTCTCCTATCCTCTCTTCTCCTCTCCTATCCTCTCTTCTCCTCTCCTATCCTCTCCTCTCCTATCCTCTCCTCTCCTCTCCTCTCCTCTCCTATCCACTCCTCTCCTATCCACTCCTCTCCTCTCCTCTCTTCTCCTATCCACTCCTCTCCTATCCACTCCTCTCCTCTCCTCTCATTTCCTCTTCTCTCCACTCCTCTCTTCTCCTCTCCTCTCCTCTCCTTTCCTTTCCACCCGCTTCCCTCGTTTGTCCTTACTCCCTCACCCTATAACATTACCTTTCTATACTACCTTCCTTCCCTTTCTTTCCCTTCCCTCCCTTTCCCTTTCCCTTTCTCTTCATATTTTCCCTTTCCTTGCATTCCTCTTTCCTGTGGGAGGACGTCGGGGAGGGTAGTCTCCCTTATTCTCTCCCTCACGAGGTTGAAGAACAGAGCCCAAGGTCCTTGCCATCATGAAACTTTCTTGTCTCTACTTCTTAAAAAAGAAAAAAAAAGGACAACTGGAAACCAAAAGATTTGTCTCCTCAGAGGGGACAACGAAAATATTTGATATTGATATTAGGTTTAATTCGTCAAAACTTAATCTAGTATAAAGGCAAAGATCCTTGGAGGAGCTTGGATAGAAGAAAAAAAAGAAAAAGAGTAAAAAAACAAAAAAAAAACAGAAAAGATGAAGAAAAAAGGGAAAAAAGACAAAATAAAGGGAAAGAAGAAGAATAAGAAGAAGAAAAGGGAAACAAGGAATGAATGGAAATAATGTGGAGATGGTCATTTTCTCAACTGGACGAACGTCAAGTACAGTGGGATTATGTCCGGTTAGATCAAAAGAAAGACAATTGTCCACTTCAGTGTCCTCCCTACTTGGTTTCTACGTCCAGCGGATACTCATAAAATATGAATTATTAATATCAATTATTAATTATTAATTATAACACGCGAGGTAATTGGGACGGTTTTGTTCACAGCTGAGCGGAGGTCTTCACCGTTTTAATTTTCTTCATTTTTATTATCATTTTGGTTTTAATTTGGACATTCGTCCTCATCGTTCTCATGCACGAGCTATGTGTGTAGCAGATTCATGTTTCAGTGGTGCGTTTGTGTTAAATATCATATTATTTCCGCCATGTTATAAGTACGTTCGCTTGTTCCAGCTTTATTATTATCTTTGATAAAACTTTAACATCGTACTAACAAAGGGTCCGTCCTCACATAGCGACCAGATCAAACAACTGTTTTCCTCTTTTTTATGTATAATGCTTTTATCTTGACAACATTTTGTCACACAAGGCCTATTGTCTGTGCGCACGAAGGAGTCCGTTCAGAATCAACCTCTCTCTCTCTCTCTCTCTCTCTCTCTCTCTCTCTCTCTCTCTCTCTCTCTCTCTCTCTCTCTCTCTCTCTCTCTCTCTCTCTCTCTCTCTCTCTCATTTCCCATTTATATACTATTTGAAAATTTTTGTTTTTATATTCTGTATATAGCAAAGGCTGTAGAGTATAATGAGTATCACTTTTTAGTATTATAACAACAGTTACCTATACACCATTCCACTAGTCTCACCTGTGACACCTAAACGTGGCAACATTGGAGGAAGGACACTGACACGTGGCGCTGTTGCCACGTGTCAGAGAATTTATTCAGATCTTTGCTATAATTCTAAAAAATAATACTCAATTCAATATAGATCTTCCTGCACTATATACAGAATATAAAATAAAACGGTTTCAAATAACTCATAGAAGGGAAATAAGACAGAGAGAGCCGTGTACTAAGGTTGATTTGGCAGAATGTCTAGTAAAGTAGTAAATCACGACAATGCCACACCCTGAACGGACTCGCTGCAGCGCACAGACTATAACGCGAGTCCAATTCCACCTGTCTTTCGTCTTTCATCATTCTCCAGGATCTTCTTTGCGTTGATGAAGAAACTGATTTATGATCCAAAGTTGAAAACCTATTAATCAGTCTTCTTCGTCCCTTAACCTCTTGCGTACCATGTGATCCTTTTACTTTTATTTTTGCGGCCGTCAGGCGATTTTATTCATCACTGGTTTCTCCTCAGTAATGAAGATGTTTATAGTCCCATTGGGTCACTTTAGGTCACCTTAGGTCACCTTAGGTCACCTTAGGTCACCTTTTTTCCTACTGGGTGACGCTTTCCCCTTTACTCAGGTCACATACATTTATCCCCGTATCATTTCGATAGCATAAGGAAATATAACTTAAACTTTTCTTTTCAAGTCTTCCTACAAACAACAACAACAACAACAAAATATATGTGTGCACGTGAAGGAGACCCCGAACAAGGTCATCGTGTACACCTGTGTGCAGAACCATGTACGTGTAAACAAATCGACCTTTGTATAGACACGGTAAAGGAAACATGGACTGGAGGTGAAGCTTTATTCCTGACGTTTCGTCTAACGACTTTCTCGTTAGACGAAACGTCAGGAATAAAGCTTCACCTCCAGTCCATGTTTCCTTTACCGTGTCTATACAACTTGTTCACATGGATTTTAAATCGACCTTTCCTGATGTATGTGTGTATGCGCGCGTCCGTGCGGGCGTGAAATCAATAGTAGGTAGACTAGGCCTACTAGCCGACCCCACGGCGCTAAACTGCGCCGCCCGAGGTACTCCAAGGTACCAACCCCTCTCCCCCCTCTCCCCCTCTCCCCCTCTCCCCCTCTCCCCCTCTCCCCCTCTCCCCTCTCTCCCCCTCTCTACTCCCTCTCTCCCCTCCCCCCCCCCCTCTCCCCTCTCCCCCCTCTCCCACCCACACCCACACACAAACACACGCTCCCTACCAAAATTCTTTCATTAATGCCACAAAGAACACATACCCTATTCACCATATAGGTCAAGTGGATGGAACATACATACACGCGTGTACACATATTTGTACACACCAAGAGAAGAACCTACGTCAGGGGGCACGTAGCTGCGGCCGAAGCCGTTGCCTTTGT
>NC_134809.1:7189298-7191798 GCF_046742065.1 Oratosquilla oratoria
GTGAAAGAAATAGGAGGATAAAAGGAAGAGAGGAAGAGAAAGAAAAAGCGAGGGAAAGAGGAAGAGAGGGAGAGAAAGAGAAAGATAGGGAAATGCAGGAGATAGAGAGAGATGGGGGATAGGGGAAGAAAGACACGAGGAAAGGAAGAGAGATTGAAAAAAAAAGAGGAAGAGAGAGAGAGAGAGGGGATAATCAGATGCAGAGAGACAGAGAGAACTAGGGAGATAGGAAAAGAAGAAAGATCTGGAGAATTGGCTAGACAGATGCGAGTATATATATATATATATATATATATATATATATATATATATATATATATATATCACAACAAAGATATGTCGTAGCACATTTGTAAAATAATACTGATGACCCACTTTCGGAGAAGAATAAGCGAAGATATTGAGATCTGTATATTTCGATCACTTACTGTGATCCTCTTCAGCAGATATGAGTTACAAAGTACAGAACAATGTGTATTTATAGTAAAGCAGTGAGGTAGCAAGAGGGGACGGGCTCAGTAAGTGATCGAAATATACAGATCTCAATATCTTCGCTTATTCTTCTCCGAAAGTGGGTCATCAGTAATATATATATATGATCTTTGATCACTCCTACTTCCTCTAACGAAAATTCATAACTATTCTTCTTTGTGAGCTTCTTGTTTTTTTATTGCAATTGTTATCGTCTTTATTTTAATTTTGATCTATATTTTTATTTATATTTTTATTTCCATTTTCATCTTTACCTTTATTTTTTGTTAAATGTTTGCTTCATAGGAATCATGGACGATTCCATAACTTGATTAATTGCATTATTATTTATTCATCCACTTATTGGTGAACTAGTTCATTTATTTATTTATTTATTCATCTATTTATTCATTCATTCATCATTCACTCATTTGTTCATTCATCTGTTTGTTTACTTATTTTTTGTTGATTTATTTATTAATTTATTTACTTTACGTTTATGTTTACGTATTTACGAATTTACTAACATGTTATTTATTGGTTTGTCTATTGATACATTTACTATTTTACAACCTTGTTAGCTGAACTATGGCTTTGCTAATTGGACCGTTCGCCTGTGTCCACGATGCTGATGATCAATGTCGCCACCGCCAACCTGATCGACGCCAGGTTCTGCACTTTTCAGCTCCATAAAGCTCAGCCGGGCAGAGGAAATGGCGTAACGGCGTCATCGGGGATAAAGGGTGAAAAAGCTGTTGGTATATGTATGTATGTATAATCATATTTGCAGAAGAAATCACTTGAACGCGGGATTCTAATATGCAGATAAACAACTAGGAAAATAACAGAAATGAGACCTAGAGCTTTCGTACCTTGAAAATGTCTGAATAGACGAAAGCGCTCGGTCTCATTTCTGTTATTTTCCTATTGGTTTTTCTGCATATATATATATATATATATATATATATATATATATATATATATATATATACATATACCAAACACTTTTCCCCCTTACACGGGAGGTAGCCAGAAAGAAAAAGGCATAGAAACCACTCCCACCCATTCCATCTTCTACATACTCCACGCCCCTCCACCCTCTTCCCTCCCTCTTATCTTGGCACCTCCTGGATGACTGGTCATAGCTGCATCATGTCCACTGCCCTGGGTCAGAAGCACTGCCGCAAGACAAAGCACATCCACAGCAAGGCCGCTTCATTAATTCGGCGACCCCCCTCGACGTCCCCTCATGCAGAAAAGGAGAAGACGGGGAGAAGTCCGTTTGGGCTGCGTCAGTCTATTTCTCATACACACTCCCTGACCCCTCATCCCCCACCCACTCCCCCTCATGCATCACAGCATCATCTATATACAACCCTTCTCCATTCACCCCTATCTTCTGTCCTCTCCCGTCCTTCCTCAACAGGCATTCCTCTTTCGTAATGCCCCTTTTACCCCATCCATCCATCTCATTCTAGGACGCCCCCTCATATTCACTCCTTCCACCTCTGCCTTCCATACCTCTTTTACTAATCTTTCTTCACTCATTCTTTCCATGTGTCCAAACCATCCTAATACTCTCTCATCAAGCCTATCTCCCAACTCCCTTTCCACCCCTGTTCTCCTCCTTACCTCCTCATTCCTCACTCTAGCCTAGTAACCCCTATCATACTTCCTTGACATTTTATCTCAAACACATTCAAACTCCTCTCTTCCTCTCTTATGTTCTTTGTTTCTACCCCGTACAGTGCTGTCGGCACAATCACTCCTTCATATAACCTCCTCTTTGCATCCTTTCCCAAATGACTACTTCTCATTACACTTTTTAATCCACCACGGCATTTACTCGCTTCTCTCGATCTACATTCTACCCCCACCCCCACTCCTCCCTTTCCTGCCACATTCGCACCCAACTATCTAAAACTATCCACTTCCTCCAGTCTCTCACCCTTAATACTCACTTCCAGCCTGCTACCATTCTCTCCCCTTGTACATCTCATCACCTTACTTTTGCCCACATTTATCTTCA
>NC_134809.1:7204298-7216798 GCF_046742065.1 Oratosquilla oratoria
CACGATAATGAAGGGATTAAGGAAGATGGCCCGGAAGGCTGTAGGGAGGAAGAGACTGCCCCTTTTCCTTCATCTCCCCTAATCTGCCATTGGTGTCGTTTCAACTATATAGCAACACTGAAAGTAAAGATTCGCAATTGATCAAATAATATGAGTATTTACATGTAACTGACACACACACACACACACACACACACATATATATAATTATATATATATATATATGCAATAAGAACACTAGGAACGTGTGTTTTATAAATGCAAGGTAACCATTTAAGAAAATAAACAAACGGAGCAGAGCGCTTTCGTATATCACATCTTCAGTGGTTACCTTGCATATATATATGTATATATATATATATATATATATATATATATATATATATATATATATATATATATATATATATGTATATATATATATATATGTATATATATATATATATATATATATATATATATATATATATATATACATCAAAAAGACACAAAACAAAACAATCATGATACAAATATAAATGGATGCAATAAACTGATTTGTGTGTGTGTGTGTGTGTGTGTGTGTGTGTGTGTGTGTGTGTGTTTCTTTTTACCTCTAAGACACTGTCATCCCAGATTATTTTGCCCACCTCGACTGAAGTCATGTCATTACAGTCTAGGGGTCAAGACTATATGGGGGCTCGCACAGGCAAAAGAACAAAACCCATATCTGTTTTCCTTTTATCTTCCATAAAATGTCCTTCAAAGGTTGTCAAAACCAAATTTTATCGAACTAGAATAAAACTTTCCTTCGAATCGGAGTACATGGTGATTTGGTTTGGTGCTTCCTATTGTGAGGCTCCTATCTCTTTATATACCAAGAGCCTGTTCCCCCTTATATGGGGGGTAGCCAGCCAATGGACGCTTTCATATCCACCCACTTCACTCCCATCCACCATCTGTTGTTTCCTTTTCAACTTAGCCCTTCCTGGAGCTGCTAAAAACCCAGAAATTTGATGGCGTGTTTGAGCTTTCTCCTGTGCGTTTCCTCATATAGACCATCTAATTTAGATTAGAAAAGGTCACCACAATAAAAGAATTAAAGAGGAGAGAGAAACCATGTCAGGTTTGTTCTTGGTTATATTCTTTCTCGAGTGATCCTCTTGGGGGGGGGGGATTTCCTTTGCGACATTTTAAAGTTTTGAAAAAAAAAAAATGTGTGGGTATGATGCCACGCTGCTTCTTTTCTATATATATTTTTCAAGTATCACTCAAAGTAATCCTCATTTCTTTTGGTAAGGTGATTAGACTTAAACATGGGGTCTCAGGGATCATATGGTGTTAAAGCAAACTGAAGAGGAATTGTCTTAAGAAGAGACTGTCAAGTAGACTGAAGGGAGGTGACAGGAACAAGGAACACCAAAAATTTAAAATGGATCGCTGTTCCCTTATCATTGGTGATTAGACAAGTCTTAAAAAGAATGCTATGTAGCTGGGCCGTAGGGGTGTTACAAAATTTCCTATAGTATTGGCAGTATCGTAGCAAACGAGTTAAAGATGGTCAGAAGCCTTTTATTACATTGGCGTTTCTTAATCATAATAACGTTTGGTGTTTGGGCTGAATAGATTCTGTAAAGACGTTTTAGTTAGATAATCAACAACACAAGGTTTGAATTTTTCAGCAGCCAGTGATGATGCTAAAAAAGGGAAGAACAGTGATAATAGTAAATGAAAATATATATTTTTGGTAATCTGAATGAATTTGTTCTCTCATTCTAAACTATTTCACTATTTTAAAGGCATTTGGTGAACACGCGCACTGTATCAAGTGTAGCATTTGATATTTGGTGGGTCTGATGATAACAAAGAAATAACAATGTTTTCCCAAAGAAACTATGTGACAACAAACGGTATAATCTTACAAATAATTTTGTATAGTCTCGCAGCTCCTAAAAATCTATATTGTTTTATAATTCCTTGAAGAATTGCAGTAATTCAGATTATGCACCACGCACATCTAGCATAGCGAGAAGAGGCTAGACAGACAGGTAATCTCAAAAAACTGATAAAAAGGTGACTGTATGAACATGAACATCCTATTTTCATTTTGATTTCGAAATCATATGGTATACTTTGCACATAAATTTATCTTGATGATCTAAAGATTATAATAATTTTTGAAGTCCTCTGTTGGGATTCTGTGATAGTCGTATATAATCTGAAACAACTCTCCGAGCATTATTTTATTTTATTTTAAGTTTTAAGTTTTTCTTAAACCATCATATTTAGTGCTTTATCCTCTCCTAATTGAGACCATTATATTCTCGTATTTATTATCTCAAGAGCATAGAATTGAACACCACATCTATGTCACTTGAAATTCACGCCTTGTCCTAAACCATTTGTTTGCTGTCTGCACTTAATGTTTTAGATTCTCTCAGATTCTCTGTCATTGCGATTGTATCCTGTTGTGAAGTCTATGCATTCGCTCTCCTTCCTTGATCTGATTATGCATCAAACAGGTCATCATCGTTTATACATTTATACAATGTACGACTACATGCAGAATTATTGCTACGTGTAAAGGTGTTCAACGCGTTGTGCTGTGTCTTATGAAGTGCTTCCATGATTTTGCAAGAAGGTACGACATCATTATTCTTTGTTAGGAGTACTGATGACGTCCTGTCGCATGTGTGGATGATCCATGCTTTCGAACAAAGCATTTGATGACGGTGGTGGTGGTGGTGGTGGTGGTGGTGGTGGTGATGATGATGATGATGATGATGATGATGATGATGATGATGATGATGATGATGATGATGATGATGATGATGACAATGACGATGACGATGACGATGTTGGTGGTGATGACGGTGATGATGATGAAGATGATGACGATAATGACGATGTTGGTGGTGATGACGATTACGATAATGTCGATCGTTATCATTATCACTAAACTAAAATGAACAAATTATACGAAAAATCTGTCGACCAAAAAAGGCAACAACTGATAAACACTATATAAAAAAAATCTATAATAAGCAATTACTGCAAACTTGAACGATTGCCTGACCAAGTAGATAACAGTAATAAATCCTTTAGAATCAACAAGTAAAAAACGTCCCTGACTCTATGACTAGAATCGTTTCTATATTTCTATACCCTATCTTGGAAACGCTGTATTAGATTTGAAATATAGATAAGTCTCAAATGAATCTTTTTCAATATAAGGAATGAAAGGTCATTTTAGAAATATTCTAGAATACCAGAAAGGGTTTCTGGTAATTGGAATTTTCTAGATAAAGGGGACATTTTGCTCAGAATATTGGGACCTTTATCATCAGATCCCAGACTAAAAAAAAGACAAATGCATCGTAGTATAGATTTTGATACAAGACCGCATTCACACGTTTGCATATCAGTATAGTGTATCGTATCCGCAAATACAGCCAGGATGTATACATACAACAAGACTTCAGTCAGGATGTACATACACAAAAAAAAAAACACATAAATTTCGTTAAGTGAGAGCAGTTGCTGAGTCTAAAATGTTCAGTATAAACTAAATGCTACGTTAAAATGATTAAATGTTAATTGAATATATATTTTTGCTGTAAAGGAATTTATCAGGAGAAACAAATCAAGCGCTGATGATGAGGAAAAAGTACTTTGAGTATTCTGACCCCCATGTCAAATACCAAGGCTAAGGTCACATTTAACGAAATTTTAAAATGTCGATAATAACTTTCGTTCTATCTATAATTTCAGAATAATAATTAACGGGGATCATCCTTGGAATCATATATATGAGGTCCCATAGTATGATTACAATCAAAGCAAAATAAAAAGCCAAAAGCGCGGGTGACATCGTAAAAACAGACAATCGTCAAACGGAATAAAGTGACATCGTTGTCTAACGTACTTTCGACAACTAAAAACTTCAAACGTACACATCTGCAATGCAGTCTCTGAATAGGTTACTCTTGAAGTAAGTTTGGCCTCAAGCCCTCTTCAGTCGTCTTCCGATAAAGTATATTTCCCAGACGGGCAAGGACAGTTTGCCAATACTCGCCAATAATGCGTCATTCCAGTTTGCCTCGGGACTATAACTTATCTTAAATCCCTTTGCGCAGAGAAATGTCGACGACTTCTCTTGTTTTGCCCTGTCCGTACTGGTTTAGAATGTTCTATATCTCTGTTTCTCCTCTACGGGAATTTTGTTTCTGTTATTGGTCTATTTGTTTGTTGATCTATTTATTTTCTATATGTTTGATTTTGTCTTCGTCTTCTCTACATTAGCAAACAAAGGCCTCCTCCCATGTGACGTCATCAGATAGGGTTAAGGTAGAAAATCGAAGCGTATACGTGTGTGTGTGTGTGTGTGTGTGTGTGTGTGTGTGTGTGTGTGTGTGTGTGTGTGTGTGTGTGTGTGTGTGTGTGTGTGTGTATCTGTATGTGTGTGCGTATTCGCGTGTTTATATGTGGGTGCACATTTATTTATGTACTGTATATCTATACACCGATATCTTTTCCCCCCATATTAGTGAGGTAGCCAAGTCAGAGGCACGTACCTATTCCCACCCATTTCACTCCCATCCACCACCCCTACCACCCCTCCCACCTCAGCTCCTCATGGATGACGGGTCATCCCTGCATTCGCCAAGTGCCCTGGGTCAAGCGTAAGGCAGCAGGACACACTACATCCACAGCAAGGCCGCTTCATTTAATCGGCGATCCTCCTATCCGTCCCCCCATGCAGAAAAAGAGAAGACGGGGAGAAATCCCTTCGGGCTGCGTCAAAATATCATTCACACATAAGCACCGCCTACCCGCTATCCCCCATCTCTCCCTTCCTTGCATAATAGTATCATCCATACACAGTCATTCTCCACTCATCCCTATCTCCTGCCTTCTCTCTTCCTTGCTCAACAGACATTTCCCTCTTGCTCAATGCTCCCTTCACCCCATCCATCCATCTCATCCTCGGTCGTCCCCTCAAATTCACTCCCTCCACCTCTGCCTTCCACACCTCTTTTACTAATCTTTCATCACTCATTCTTTCCATGTGCCCAAACCATCCCAATAATCTTTCATCAGCTCTATCTGCTATCTCCTTTTCCTTCCCCACTCTCCTCCTTGCTTCCTCATTTCTCACTCTATCCAACCTTGTAACCCCTACCATACTTCTCAGGCATTTAATCTCAAACACATTTAAATTTTTCCTTTCTGTATCACTTAGATTCCAAGTCTCTGCTTCATATTATGCCGTCAGCACGATCACCTCTTCATACAATTTCCTCTTTGCATTAATTCTCAGTTGCCTATTTCTCATAACACTTTTTAATCCCCCCAAGGCATTTACTTGCTTCTCTCAATCTACAAGTTACTTCCACCTCCACCCCTCCTGTTCCTGCCACATATGACCCCAAATACCTAAAGCAATCCACTTCCTCCAGCCTCTCTCCTTTTAGACTTGCTTAAAACTGTCACTCTCTACCCTTGTACATCTCATCACCTTTTATTCACATTCAACTTCAACTTTCCCCTGTTGCATACCTTCCCAGCATCTGTCACTAACTCCCTTAATCCTTGCTCTGATCCTGCCACAAGCGCAGTGTCGTCAGCAAACAACAACTGGTTCACCTCCCACTTTTCTCCATTTTCTTTAACTATCTCCAGTCCCCCGCCTATTACCCTTGTCTTTACCTCACGCACCACCCCACCCATGTACACATTGAACAGCCATGGCGACATGACACATCCATGACGCAGTCCCATCTTTTCCTTAAACCATTAGCTCTCTTCTTTTCTCATTCTAACACAGGCTCAACTACTCTCGCAAAAGCTTAACAGATTTCCCCCAATCCCATATATATGCAAAACCATCCACAGTGCCTTCCTATCTGTCATAAACCTTTTTTCAAATCCATGAAGGCTCAAAAACATCCTTACCTTTTCCTTAAGTTTTCTCACATATCTGCCTTGCCACAAAAATCTGATCCACGCAGCCCCTACCTGTCCTAAACCCACAATGTTCCTCACCAGTTACTTCCTCTGTATCTCTCCTAATCCTCTCAATTAAAATCCTCCCATAAGCCTTACCAACTACACTCAACAAACAGATCCCTCTGAAACTAATTCACTCACAAATGTCCTACTTTCCCTTGTAAAGTGGAACTATACAGGTACTCCTCCAGTCCTCCAGCATTCTACTCTCCCTTAGACACACATTAATCAACCTCACTAGCCAGTCCACTTTTACTGTACCTCCTTTCTTCAGACACTGCACTACACCCATCTATTCCAGGTGCCTTACCTGTTTTCATAATTTTCAGAGCAATTTGCACCTGCTCTTTCCCTATTTCTCCATTTTTCTCTCCCATTACCGTCATTTTCTTAGCACCTCCCTATCCTCCTCCACATTCAACAGCTTTCTAGAATACTCCGCCCATCTTCCTCTTACCACCTCCTCCTCCGTTAAGATCTGTTTATCTGCGCATTTAAAAAAAATTTCTCGAGTAGACTCGCCTCCCCTTCCTTTTTTGATTTCCTTAAAAAAAATACTGCTTACACACACACACACACACACACACACACACACACACACACACACACACACACACATATATATATATATATATATATATATATATATATAATATTTATGCTCGAGTTACATATACATACACGGAATTTTTGCGTTCAACCCATCTCCACTATGATAGTACAATTGGTAAGTATACGAACGCGGGAAAGTATTTGTACAACACTGAATAGGTCCCACTCAACAGAGATACAATTTTGGTTGATAAAAATGTATCTCTGTTCACTGGGACCTATTCAGTGTTGTACAAATACTTTCCCACGTTCGTATACTTACCAATTCTACTATCATAGTGGAGATGGGTTGAACGCAAAAATTCCGGGTATGTATATATATGTATATGTATATATATATATACATATATATTTGTTATTATATATATATATATATATAATATATATATATATATATATATTGTGTGTGTGTGTGTGTGTGTGTGTGTGTGTGTGTGTGTGTGTGTGTATATACGTATATTAATATATACGTGTATATACGTACATATATTAATACATACACACACACACACACACACACACACACACACACACACACACACACACACACACACACACACACACACACACACACTCAATACATATACGTACATAAGCCTGTCCTGTTTCCTTCCGTGAGGGACTTAAAATAATGGACGTGACCATATTTTCTCTTCTGGAATTTGTGGTCTGTTCCACTCCGATCTTTCCTCGAGAATAGAAAGGCCGCTGATCACATGTGAGTAGTTGCTGATGACTGCCACTTGGCCGGGCATATGGTAAAAATGTCGACTTCTTCTCTACCCTGCCTCTCTATCTCTCTCTCTCTCTCTCTCTCTCTCTCTCTCTCTCTCTCTCTCTCTCTCTCTCTCTCTCTCTCTCTCTCTCTCTCTCTCTCTCTCTCTCTCTCTCTCTCTCTCTCTCTCTCTCCACATCGCCCACACTTCCTCCTACCTTCCCTCCATCTCCGATATCCGGCTTCTCCCTTCCTGAAACTCTTCCGGTGACCCTGAATACGATATATACTGCATATATGCGTGTGTGTATCTGTACACCTTGGTAGTCTGATTCTCACATGCGCCTCCGTTTTCTATTGGTTCGTTCTCTTGGATAGCCGGAGAGGAGGATTTCATAAGCTTATTTTTTTATTTATTCATTTTTTATGGGTAGATAAGTTTATCTAATTCTTTATCGTTTATTTTCATTTATTTATTTGTTTATTCAAATACGTTTATTTGTTCATTTGCCTGATTTTATTATTGATCTATTTATTTATTTATTCTTATTATTTATCAATATATTTATTTTTTTATTTCTTCATACACACATCCATTTTTCATTTATTCATTTGCTTCCTTGTTGTATATATTTGTTTATATGTTGTTTATTCGCATATTCACTAAATGAATCTGTACAATCTTTAAACTGCCTAGACATTACCTTGACCGTGGGATCGACATATACACTTCGGGATAGGGTTGGGGCTGGAAGGAGGGGGCTGGTCTCCCATTCGCTTAGTTATGGGTTCGAGTCCCACTCTCCTTTCCGAATTTCACTAGTGATTGTTACTTTCTGCCACAGTTCAAGCACATAACGGGGCAATGGTGACGGCTTCGGCCGCAGCTACTCAGCGCCCTCCGGCGTAGGCTCCTAATATATATATATATATATATATATATATATATATATATATATATATATATATATATATATATATATAATTTTTTTTTTCTTTTTTTAAGAAAGTATACGCTGGACTTGTCGTTTTCCAGCGTATACTTTCTTCCAAAAATGGTTCCTGGAGTCCAGCTATTTACGAATATATATATATATATATTGTTTATCTGGACCCTAGATAACTAGATTTATAGTACACGACGATTCCATTCAGAGTTAAAGTTACCTTCTCCATGAATCTAAAGAGCAGCAATGCGTAGATATGAGGATACGTGAAGAAAAAATATTGGGAACTGCTAGTCATCAGGATTAAAATTAGTAAAATGCGTCATCGTCTAACAAAGCTGACTGAGTCCGTTTGATTAATCCCCTTAAAAAGAGGATTAACCCTCTTCCACTCCGTCCCTGGTTGAGTACAGATATTCGGCGTCAGCCAGAATGAATTATATGAAGTGCGTCAATGGAGTGAATATGGTCAAGTTGGATATGATTTCGGTCGTAGGTTTCGGTAAGAGTTTAGATGTGCGGTCCCAAATCGTCTCCTCCGGAAAGACTATATACTGGACACCCACTCCGCTCCCCACGACCCATTCCATATTGAAAGATGTAAATTTAATTATTAGATCTTTGTATTATGATAGAATATCTAAATTTGCTTAGTTTGAATGTGGACTTTTTCTTTATTTTATTTTTTATTTTTTTTATTTTTATTTTTTCTCATGTGGAAAGGGTACTAGGAGAGAACGAAATGCAGGATGGGACCTCTAGGGACCGAACTTCTAAAAGGTGAAGGTTATATAAAACAAATGCCAATTTTACTCGTTTGATCAAAATAAAGTCAAATGGAATACTTGCAGTATCAATTGATTAAGAGAGAGACCAAAATAGAGTACATTTTATGTATTGTTGACAACACGTTTGGAATTTTACTGGCTATGACCAAAAATGTGAAAACAAATCTTGGATATTTCCTTAAGATTATGTATTCTTTTTTAACCATATTAACTTGAAAAAACGAAATGTTATAATGTTTGATAGATCGAATTTTGAATCTGGTTCTTCTTTTGCCGCTCGTTGATGGCACCGTAATAACTTTATTACAGTATTTTTATTTTACTAACTTTCGTTTGTAATTGTAATTTCTGTTTAGTAAGCTGTAGAAGTCTAAATGCTGCTGCAACAAAATCCAGATTGTCGTACGAGCAACGGGCTGTGCCCGACCCGCTACGCGTGGGATCGGCCCTTCGGGCGAACTCGCTTTGTTCGCATGCGCCTTCAGCCAATCAGTTATCTCCGTTGCCGTGACATCACCGCTTTTGTACAATCAGTCGTCCTTGTCGCCGTGAAGTCACCACTCTTTGAGCCAGTCGGGGGCCGGAGGGGACGTGTCCCCTTGAGGGATTTCCGGTTTCCGGTCCGATTGAGATCGATATCAACAAATCTTCGTTCAGTATTTCTTCGGATCTCAGTCTTCACTTTTTTTCTTCGGTAATTTCTTTCTCTTGCACGTGTTTTTGGATCTATTAGCTCCTTTTTTTTTCCTATCTCCTCTTTTCTCTTTTACAATTTCTTTTTTTTTTCCTTTGGCAAGCTTTAGTTGATACATTCTATATAAAACTAATATCTCTGAGAAGATCTTTTGATATTGAGACATTGATATATTCATGCCTGAAGATCCTACCTCATCTTACAAGCTCTTATGCCATCAGAGGAATATGCCGAGAGGGATTTTTTTTTGTACCCAGCATATCTCTTTTTTTTATAGGTAAGACTTCTTTCTATAATCTTTCTTATAATGGACAAGTGAAATGCTACCTTGATTAAGTGAGAAATGTGTAGATATCTTGGATTAGAAAGGATTACAAAGGCGGAGCATGCCGACAGGAGACCTTTTGGTCCATAACTAGGTCAGATGCGAAAAGAAATTAATAATGATAAATAGATAAATAAAAATATAATAATATAAATAATATATAAAAAATAAATGCATAGGTATAGTTAGATAATTAATAGGTAAATAGTAAATGATAATAAGTTGACATATAACTAATAATAAATGTGAATCAAGTAAATAATGATAAACAGACAGACAAATAATAACAAAACAAATAAACAAATAATATAAGATAAATGACAACGGGCTTTTCAGTAATGATTACAAACTAGTACTCGTTATCCTTTTTGATAAGCTAGGACGGCGTCTGTCTTCTTCATCAGATACTTTCTATTTATTACATACTGAGGTAACATAAATGCCTTAAATTAATTACCCAACTTTGTCAATATTCTTGACCATTTTCATACATTCTTATTATGTTTAATGTTAAAAAGAAGTATGTCCAAGGACCAAAGGAAGACATTTTCTGTTATATCATTAGTCGCGTATCACAGTAATTCTTCATATCATTTCAAAACACAAATCACGATTTTCTTTTTCCACTTCTGAAGACTTCATTTCTTGCCGGTCTTTCCTGGCGTCATGGGAAGCGTACTGGTCTCGTATTCACTTAGTTGTGGGTTCGAGTCTCGCACTTCTCTCCGATTCCCAGCAGTGATTGTTACCTCCCCCAATAGTACAAGTGTACAAGCCAAAGTTAACGGCTTCGGCCGCAGCTACTCAGCGCCTCCTGGCGTTGGCTCCTCACTTTCACTATCTAAGGGCGAGGAATCAAACCATCATGTTCTGTGACGGTCCTAAACCTTTACAAATAGGGAAGTTTAAGGTGACAGGACGGGAAATTGGTTTCGCAAAGCCCTATTAGCTACAATCAAGATGATTCGTCGTTACATTAGACCCAAAAAATGTCAGGGCGTCGTCGTCATCGTCGTCGTCGTCGTCATCATCGTCATCATCGTCGTCGTCGTCGTCGTCTGTAAGCGACGCACAACCGTCTTGGTTGTTGTGTGTGGGAAGGTAAAAGCTACAGACATAATCGGGCTCAGCTGAAGAAATTGTCTTTGCAGGAGGAGAGGAAGAATTTAGGTTAAGCTGGAGATGTTCAATATAAGAACGGTGACAGGAAGAGGAAGAGGAAAATAAAGAGGAAGAAGAAGAGGAAGAGGAAAAGGAAGAAGAAGAGGAAGAAGAGAATTGTTGAATGAAAAAATAAGAAGAAAATTCAATTGTAGGCAACTCGTTCGATTTCTACCAAGTAGATGAACAACAGGTATCTACTTGCACTGAGGTAGATTATAGAAAAAAACTGAATTATGAGATGAGGTTTGTCCACTGTCTTTATTGATCTAGAGAAAGCCTATGGCAGGATGCTGAGACAGAAGCTATTGGAGGTGTATGAGAAAGAAGTGTATACAAGATAAAAGTGTAAGAATCATAGAGGATCTGTATAAAGGGACAACGATTCTGGTAAGAATCAGTGTAGGCAAGAGAGGCTGAGGAACGTGTGAGAATCATAGAGGATATGTATGAAAGGACAAAGTTTCTGTTAAGAATTATTGTAGCCATTATAGGATGAGATACAGTAAGGGTTATCTTATATCAGAAATATACTGTGATATCAGATACATATGTAATGAGTTACTACTACATCTTTACTTTAAGGCTGCGTTTGCATCAAGTGAATCGTATCGATTCATGAAGAATCAACACGATTCATGAAGAATCAACACGATTCATGAATCGTGTTGATTCGCCATGTCACTAGTTTCAATGTAATCGTTTACACAAGGCGAATCGGCATGATTTGAATTGACTCGATTCGCCTTGTGTAATAAACGGCTACATTGAAACTAGTGTGGGGAATCAACAACACGATTCATGAATCGTGTTGATTCCTAATGAATCGAATCGATTTGATTCACTTAGTGTATATGCAGCCTTAGACTCTTCACTTCGGGGAAGGGAATTGAACGAAATATTTAGACGGCAGGAAGGATTAAAGAGAAAGTATCACCAGGTAAAGAAGGGAGTAATAGAGATAATTCCTGAACCTTTTGTTACCGTGAGGGTATCAGAGAGATGAATAAAATCGCCTGACGGCAACAGGAATAATAGGAACAAATCAACCGTCAACAATACATATACATAGTTATTGGGACATATTCCTTAAAGTTTTGGTAACGTATATTGATATGAAAAGGGTTCTGACGTCATATGTGAGGATAAAAGGCGTCTGTCTGGCGTCGTGGTGGAAACGAGTAGAACAAAAACCACCCTATTTATTACTTCGTAGGAATTTTATATAGCGCATTGTGCGTGTGTGTGTTTATTAGTATATCGTTATTAT
>NC_134809.1:7219298-7231855 GCF_046742065.1 Oratosquilla oratoria
ATAGGTATAAACATAAACGTTAACGCAACGTAACGTAAACGTAAAGTAAGCGTAACGTAAACGTAACATGAACGTAACGTAAACGTAAAGTAAGCGCGTAAATGCAAGGAAAGCATAACGTAAAGTAAACGTAACGAAGACGAAACGTAATGTAATCGCAACGTAAACATAACGTAAGCATTATGTAAACGTAACGTAGGCGTAACGTGAGTGTAACGTAAACGTAACGTAAGCGTAATGTAAACGTAACGTATATGTAACGGAAACGTAAGGTAAATGTAACGTAATGGAACGTAACGCAACCTAACACAACGTAACTTGAAATGACGCAACAGAACGTAACAGAGCGAACACAAGCACAATAAAATGACGGACAAGCACAAAACACAAAACTTGAAACTTGAAATTTGAACATCGAAACTTGAAACTTAAGACTTGAAACTTGAACATCGAAACTTGAACATCGAAACTTGAAACTTGAACCTCGAAACTTGAACCTTGAACCTCGAAACTTGAACCTTGAACCTCGAAACTTGAAACTTGAAACTCGAAACTTGAGACTTGAAACTTTAACCTCGAAGCTTGAAACTTAATATAAAACTTAAAACTTAAAAAAAAAGAAAAACAAGCAATAAAAAAAATGTAAAACACCTGTTTTCTCAAAATTAGTTTTGTGATTACGGAAGAGATTTTGCGGGTTGTCTCCTCTTATCTCCGGAACCGCTGAGAGGCTCCGGGTCAGCTGACAGAGCGAATCCGGACCCGGCGGACAGAAGCTTCCGAGAGACGGAGCTGAGAACCGGGAGGGGGTGGAAGAGTGGATGGGGGTGGTGGCGGGGGTTCCTGTAATACACGGCGACATGAATTACAGGCCATTTTATTTTTTGTATTTTTTTCTTATTAATGTGTTTGTTTTGTTTTTGTTTGTTTCGTTTTGGTTCGTTTTGTTTTGTTTTGTTTTGTTTCATTTTGTTACGTTTTGTTTCGTTTTGTCTCGTTTTGTTGAATTTTGTTTCGTTTTGTTGAATTTTGTTTCGTTTTGTTACGTTTTACTTCGTTTTGTTTCATTTTGTTTCATTTTGTTTCATTTAGTTTTGTTTAGTTTTGTTTCGTTTTGTTTCGTTTCGTTAAATTTTGTTTCGTTTTGTTACGTTTTGTTTCTGAAAGTGCAGCCCTGAGGGACTGACACTCCGTCCTTGGATTGGGACCAAGCCAGCCACGACTCTCCCTTTATCTTTTCACCGAAAGAGAGCTGACAACCGGTGACTGATCCCCTCTCTTCCGCTCACTGCCTTGGAATAAGTAGCAGAAAGGAGGAAGGGTAAATCTTTATTGATCCCTACGTGACTGAGGTCCGTAGGGATGTTACTAAGGTCCCTGAAATGGGGAAGTGAAAAACCCCTGGTAAGGCAAAGCCCTCTCAAGTGCGGCAACCCGCTGTTTTTTTTTTTTTTTTTTTTCCAAGGCCGACGTTAGGTCGCCTCTCCGCCTGGCCAGGACTATCGGAAACCAGAGCTGTAGGCTCGCAACAGGTCCAGGGACTTGAACTCACCACCACCTGTTCATAAGTACAAGACGATACCCACTGGGCTACTGCGCGATGCCGTAAAATACTGACTGTATAAAACATGCAGTCAATATCCTACACAGGGGAGATAAAAAAAATCCCGCATTTACACGATACAGACAACAGACTAACGTTTCTTCCGACAGAGATCAATGGGAGCGCCTGAGGACCGTTACCGGTTACTGCGGGGCTGGGGGTTCCTGGTCACTGAAACTCGGGAGAATAGTTATCTGGTCCCAGCGTGAAGGTGATTTTGGGTCTCTGTGTTGTTATAACAAAGACTGAGATGGTCGGATCGTGTAGCCAGTATGGAGGATGGAAGAAAGGTAAAGAAGATAATCCAGGAAGTTCCTGAAGGAAGAAGACCACTCAGAAAACGGCGTAAGAAGTGGAAAGACAATATCAACAACGACTAAGAAGACATGGACATTGAGGGGCTAGAGGATTGGTGGGCGTTGGCACAGAATAGACGGAAGTGGAAACAACTGCTAGTAGCAACAAAGGACTATATACGACGTCTACAACTACAGGAGTGAGTGAGTGAGTGAGTGAGTGAGTGAGGAACAGCGTTAATTGGATATGACTGATTCATCCTATCCTGACACATGTTGGGTATCGTTCCCGTTATGGATCACGGTTTTATGGCTTTGTACAAGTTTGTAGAACTTAGAGCAGTTTGTAGGACATTGTAGGTAATCTTCAATGAACTTCTGTTGGAGATAAGGTTAGTAGATTGTTATAGAAGCACAGAGAAAAACGTGAGAATTTTAAACCGTGATGTTTTGACGTAAGGAAGGTAGATAAGGTTATTATAATAACCTATACATTAACACGGATGCATGGCAGCATACGTGTATCATTCACTTTTTCTCTATCAACCGTGGTTTTAATTGGGGTTAGTCTGGCCATGCTCTTTGTTAAAAAGAGGGACAAGGGGAGTAGGAACAATCACAATTCGTAAAGGGAAAGGGAACGTGAAGTTTCAACCACCCCACCCCTCCCCAGTTTAATGGGATTTGGATCAAGTTTCTTTTTGATGAGAAGATAAAGAATAGTTGTGTTGCTCTACTCGTGTTTCGGGCAGGAAAACCTGTGTTCACACAGAGGGAGAAATGACTATGTATACTTTATGTGTGCATATACATACATACATACATACTGTACATACATACATACTGTACATACGTACATACATACTGTACATACGTACATACATACTGTACATACGTACATACATACTGTACATACGTACATACATACTGTACATACGTACATACATACTGTACATACGTACATACATACATACATACATACTGTACATACATACATACATACATACATACTGTACATACATACATACTGTACATACATACATACTGTACATACATACATACTGTACATACATACATACTGTACATACATACATACTGTGCATACATACATACTATACATACATACATACATACTATACATACATGCATACATACATACATTCATACTGTACATATACCAAAGGCTTTTTCCCCTTTACAAGGGAGGTAGCAAAAAAACAAAGGCATAAAATCCACTCCCACCCATTCCATCCCTACATACTCCACTCTCATTGTAAATATGCATGGATATAGATATGTATATGTGTGTGTGTGCGTGTGTACGTGTACGTGCACGTGTATGTATATGTGTATATATACATGTATGTATATGTATATCTATGCGTTTGGATGAATATATATATATTATTTTTTCCTTGTCTTCTCTTTAGCGTCCCTTCCTTTGTAAAAGGTCACCAACCTAACCATTACCGTTCGGTTTTTTTCATTTCTCAAACCCCCAAAAAACGTGAAAAGGAAGAGTCTGCCTTTCTCGCTTCCCATTGAAATGCAAAAGTGTCACAGAGTGCGAGTTTGCAGCGATATCGATCATGTAAATGGAGTAACCAGAGATTGTTGTTAACCACGCACACACACACACACACACACACACACACACACACACACACACACACACACACACACACACACACACACGCCCCCCCCCCACACACACACCCCTACACACACACCCCTACCCAGAGATCGGCAAATAATGAGCTCTGAGCTCACTGCCGTAGGGTGGTGTCTGGCTGTCTCGACAGAGACTGCAGCAGATCCGAGGTGAATACACACACACACACACACACACACACACACACAGAGAGAGAGAGAGAGAGAGAGAGAGAGAGAGAGAGAGAGAGAGAGAGAGAGAGAGAGTGAGAGAGAGAGAGAGAGAGAGAGAGAGAGGGAAGGAGGGAGGGGAGGGGGAGGGGTATGTGGGTTTTTCAACCAAGCAATCCTATTATAAATAAATTTCAGATAATCCTTCGATATAGCTGGTAGTTGTCATGGGGGATAAGTACAAAAATAAGTTGACATAATACCCATCTCAACCTGAAGAATTTTCTTTTCTAACTCGAGGCAGTTTTATCTGAACTGGGGATGACCATTGAGCTTTAGAAAAAAAAATGACAAGGACTACTTGAAGATTTCTAAGAATTTAGTACTAGTAGCTATTGCCGTGAGTTTCTTTGACATAAACACTATTCGTAGGTAACTTCCGTTGGTGCCTTTCAAGAATTAAGCACCACACATAACTACAGTCATTGGGTCATGCAAAAAATAGTTCATGATTTCTCCCGTGGATATGATTTTGCCAAGCACCATGTTCAAAAGACTCTTCATGATTAAAACATTCTGTTCACTTTTGTTCAATTATATCTCCTTTTGTTCATTAAACAAAGAACACGGTTTTCACATAAAAAATCTGATTGTTCTTCTTTATTCTTGGTTACGTTTCTAATCTAAATCAACTTTGATCTCAAGAATCCATTAATTCTATTAAGCAGAGGGAACTATTTCCGGGTTAAAAAATCGTCACACATTAAAGAGTTGTTAAATGTTGAGAATTTGAAAAGCTGGAAGACTTCGTTTACAGTATTCTAGACATCCCTTTGTCTACAATTCAACAATTTGTGTCTAATATTCGTATTCTAGATTTAACTTCTCGTAGTTCGTCCTTCAGCTTCTCAATATATGACGCAAAGGTGATTTGACATTTGAAGATTCGAAAAATAAAATATCGTAACCTAAGTTGTTTTTATTCAAACTCATTTGAGGATTAAGGAGATAGTTAAGTCCGTATGGAAATAAAAATGTGAAAATGTGAAAATTAATGTGAAAATGAAAATGAAAATGATGAACATCATTCGGGAAGGACAGCTATCATCGTTCGCAAATGAGACTTTTCCTCATGCAGGAAAAAAATCGTTCAATTTTTTTGTAAATGAAAAATTAATTAAACTTGTTACGAACAACAAGGTGAATGCAGACTGCATGTTCAGATTGTTCTAATGGAAGAGAAATAGGGGAGCTAGCAAAAAAAAAAAAAAAATAGGGCTGGTTCGGTCCTCTCAATAGGGCGGCCGGTGACTTTGGGTTACGTTTTGAAAATGTCCATTTTCGTTTATTTCAAATTTTCAGTGGAGAGAAAAGGGCAGGTATATCGTGTTACAAAATATACTGTATACGTTTTTTTCATGGAGGATGGGATATATGTGCATTTTGTGTAACCCAGTGGTTGGAAGACTGGGGGCAAATATCCACTGGGGTTGTAATATAAAAAAAGAAATAAATAAATAAATTAAATGAATAAAAAAGATAAATAAATTAATTGAATAAATAGATAAATAAATAGACAAATAAGAAAATAAAATAAAATAGAAAAGGCTTTCAGAGAACCGAGAAAATATTGTGACACATTGCGAGAGGATATTGTATAAGGTATACTGTCATATATTAAACACTATACATATTAGATAATAGGTAGGCTTTTAATCTAATCAGTATTTATGAATACTGACCTAGATTTGCGAATTGAGGTAACAAGTTTGATGTGCCATGATAGTGAAATTGGGTTATTACCCCCCAAAAAAGATATATAACAATAAATAGAATGAATAAAAAGATAAAATTAAAATAAAATAGATGAATAGAAATTAAAAAATAAGATGAAATAGAATAAAAATTGAATGAAATAAATAGGAAAAGTAAATAGATAATAAAAGATGAATAAATCAAATATATATAATAAACATAGATAAATAAAGATAAAGATGGACTGCTGATTCTTTTGAAAGAGATCGCTTGACCCAGACTGAGCCAGACTGAGCCAGACTGTAACATGGAAAAGGTGTGGGCTAGGTGAGATAGCACACTCTGGACACGAAATCGCTTCTTTGCCTTTGGACGGGAATTCTCCGGTGACAACTGGACTAAACCACATGAGGTACAATCCACATCGTAAGGAGATAACCGGATTATGCTAATCTCTTTCAAGGACTATTGGCAAACGTAGTGGTCTTTGTTCAAGACAGGGGTGGTTCAGAGTCCCTTAGGGATTCGACAATGTGGTACGTGTGTAACCAGTCCTCTTAAGTGGATTATAGCCCTTAAACCCTCTCATGGGGTTATCACACTGATCTATCTTTCCTCCGACATCCTACCTCCAACTTTCATTTGAATAACTAGAATAAGACTTAGCTTATCTAGACTTCTAAGAACATTTCAACACTATGTCTAACATTCGTCTAGATTTTCCAGTCTCTTAAGGGCCATTTACATGGTCGAACAGTTTGACAAACGTGTTTGACGACCAAATACCCCATTCACACGGTCAAACATCACTTCAGACACTTGCCTGACAAACCGGGTTTGTCAAAACTGTTCGACCGTGTAAATGGCCCTTTAGTTCATTATTCAGCTTTGCTATACACGATGGAAAGAGAACTTGATATTTGCAGATTTGAAAAATAAAATACTGTAACCGAAGTCATTTTCTCTCAAACGAACTCTCAATCGCCGGCGCTGAGGAAACTCGTGGAAGCCCAGTGTGATAGCCCCTTCAGTCGCGGTTGATGTATAAAACCTTTTAACACAGTTATACATTCGCCTGTAGCAGTGGTTTCCGAACAAGGGGACTTCCCCCTCCAGAGAAGCGTGAAGAGGATACAAGGGGATCGTAAAGTCATCTGCTCAAAAATCGTTGTTAGATAAGACCAATTGAATTATTCTAAGAACAAGAATCTACTGTTAATACGTTCAAAGTATAAATCTATCAGCCATTCCAACCTGTCTTCTATATAATATATAATTACATATATGATTATATATAACAAAATTTCATATAAATACAAAAAGATGGTGTGGGGGTGGGCGCACGGGTCTTTTGAAAGCAAAAAGTGGAGTCATGTAAAACAATTTGGAAATCATTGTATTAAACTCTTCAACAAGAGTCTAGGACAACTGGCCGTGGACAACTGGCCGCGGGAAACTGGCTACCATGCGTAGGCAGGACCTAACCTAACCTAACGTAACCTAACCAAACGTAACCTAACCAAACCTAACCTAACCTAACAATAATACTTATTTTTAACCAATAATAATTTTGCTAGCAACATAACTCTTCGTAGATATTTGCATATGTATAATTTACATTTTCATTCCAATAAAGTACTTCATAAAGAAACTTTAATAATTTTATCACAATTTTATCGATTGAAAAAATAAAAAGTTCCATATGGAGGCCAGTTTCCCGCGGCCAATTGGGCTGTGGCCAGTTGTCCGTGGCTAGTTGTGTCGCGTCCAGTTGTCCCATTCCTCTTCAACAAGGCAATACATTCGTCTATAGTCTGCTGCTACAGTTGACACCAGACGCTTTTATTCAGCTGAAGAACGAACTTAGGACAAACATAGGATCCCGTTTCGTTAAAACCAAGTTTTGCCTCACGTGTCTTCCCTGATTTGAATGCATTCTTCTGATATTAGCCTAAGGAAAATAACTGTTTCCTCTAGTTTCAGTAGCCCGTTGCCCCGTAGCTACCGGCAACGACCCTCGGGATCATCTATAGATCTCCCTGGGAAGAAAATTTTGACTGTTGTCCGTCTTGTGTGAGTGTGGGACTGTTTATATGTCACCAGGTTATAGTAGTGATAAGAAGGGATCAATCTCCAGTTGTCAACTCTCATGTGAAATTGAAGAGGAACTGCAGACGAAGTTGATAGGGAGAGAGGCCGCGGGGTAGCCCAGTGGATAACGTGTCGAACTCGTGAGTAGGTGGTCGTGGGTTCGATTCCCGGGACCCTCTGCGTGCTTCTTTCGCCGGTTCCTGACAACCCTAGCCAGGCGGGGAGGCGACCCAAACATCGGCCTAAAAAAATCCAGCGGCTTGACGCAACTGACAGGGCTAATCTTAGCAGAGGTTTCTCACTTCCCACTTCGAGAGATTGGGAAGGTGAGTTCGAGTTTGATAGGGAGAGATCTTAGACCTAGTCCGAGAACTAAGTGTCAGCCCCTCGGGGTTGCACCTTCAGGATGTTGACGGGTTTTGAAGGACGTGGGGTGCAGTGGGGGTGGGGGTGGAGACGCTTCTCTCTGACGTCTGGGTTTTAAAGCCATCATTCACGGTTCTTTGTTCTTGGCGTAACAGAAGTCTATAAATAACAATGCTGTGTTAATTAGTCTCTTTCTTTTATGTTTTTTTATTAATATATTTTAATTTATTGGTTTATTTTTGCATGATTTGTCCCACCCCGCGGAGGTATGAAGACTTTTTCGACTCAATTAAATCATCTGGCGCTAACTAGAGCAAATTGTTAAAGTGTGTTAGCTTGCTTTGGAGCAGAGGTCTCCAGACTTATTAGATCGATCGTCGATGTCCTTCATGGAATCCTTTGGTCTTTGAAGGACGCCCCTGGTATGTGCAAAAAAGAAAAAAGAAAAAAAAATAATGATATAAGAGAAGAGAAAGCAAAATGAAATAGATAAATGAATATATAAATAATTACTTAAATATAGATGAAGTAAACGGATGAATGAATAGACAAATGATTATAATTAGCATTTGTAAACTCCATTTTCAAGATGATGTGGCGTAACTAGATGGCTTCTGGTCTTGCACTCTCTTAGTTGTGGGTTCGAATCCCGCACTCTCTCCGATTCCCAGCAGTGACTACATTACCAGCTCTAACAGTCCCTAAAGCGCACAATAGTGCAAAGGTGACGGCTTCGGCCACAGCTACTCATCGTCTCCTGGCGTAGACTCCTCACCTTTGGAGGTTTCTGCTCCGGAGGGCGAGTTGGAGAGACACGCCTCGACCAACGAGGTCAAAGGTCACAGCAACAGCTCCTACGGGTTTGAGGGAAAAGCGACAGCTGTGGGATCAGGTGAGGAGGGGGGAGGGGGAGAGGGGGAGGGGGGAGGGGGGAGCATTCTGGATGCTAGGCGGAGGCCGAACTGTGGCCGAGTTAGTTTCATGGTTGTCATAACAACGGAAGGAGGGAGGGGACGGGGGGTGAAGGAAGAGGGGGAGGGGGAGGGGAAGTAGTGGTAGAGAGGGGAAATGGAGGAGTAGAAGGGATGGGGTGGGGAGGGAAGGGAGTGGGGATGGAGGGAGTGGGAGGGCGTGGTGAGATGGGTAAAGTATCTTGGATCAAGAATTCCCGAAGCTGCGTCTACGACGTAGTAATGCTTATAGAGATGGACGAGGAAGAGGAGGAAGAGGAGGAGGAGGAGGAGGAGGAGGAGATGTGGAGGGAAACTGTCTCAAGGAGACAGTGAAGTGTTCCTGAAATCAGGTCGTCAAAGGTGAGGCAAGTGACCTAATGTCAAGGAAGGTCACAGATGATATTTTCTATTTCGTCATTAACTGTGATGTATACATCGTGTGTGTGTATGGAGGAGGAATGCATGTATGTGGTGTATATGAGGACATGAATACAAACACAAGCACACAAGCGCAGGCACACGCATACACACACACACACACAAACACACACACACACACACACACACACACACACACACCGCCACACATCCCACAGCCACACGCACACAAACACCACGCGCAACACGCTCAAGACACACTCAAACACACACACACACAACACACACACAACACGCCATCACACAGCGACACATCACGCATTGACCACACACACACAACACACGCAAGCCCACACACACACACACCAAAACAGGCTCACACACGCCCTACAACCATACCCGACACACACACCCAGAGAGAGAGAGAGAGAGAGAGAGAGGAGAGAGAGAGAAGAGAGAGAGAGAGAGAGATAGAGAGAGAGAGAGAGAGACGCGAGCAGAGAGGAGAGGAGAGAGACGAGAGTGTGACGGTATCGAGAGAGAGAGAGAGAGAGAGAGAGAGAGAGAGAGAGAGAGAGAGAGAGAGACTGGGTGCGGAAGGCTGAAGTCCCATTAGTGTGATACGGAGCTCAAAGGAGGACTCGAACCCAGGTCATTATGACTGAATCTTATCAAACCTATTCAACACACGAACTCACATGGGATGGGGCCTACGTGCGTATGTGTGATTCACAATGGTCTTTGAATCACGTGTTGGACATGTGATCGATAGCTATTACCCTCCCGGAAGAGAGCTCAGAGCTTCTGTATGACCGATCTACGAATGATGCTGTGACCTTACACACACACACACACACACACACACACACACACACACACACACACACACACACACACACAACACACCACACAACTCCCCACCTAGACTCCCCACCCCCACGCCCACCCACGAGAGTTGGAGTAACGACTCGCAGGCGCAGAGCGATACTGGAAATTATTTTAGCCCTGAAGCCGGGATTTTCCCCGAACTCGTCGGAGGGAAGCCGCTTGTAGCCCGTCCGTCGGGTTGTGAACGCTGCCACTGCGCCGTCAAGTGTGTGTGTGGTGTGTCTGAGTGTTGTAATATGCGCGCGTGTAATGATTGTAGTGTGCGTGTTGAGCATTTTAATAGTCCGCATGGGGTGAGGGAGCTACATTGTCCTTGTTATCGATCCTGGAGCTTATGCATTGCGCTTTCATAGCCAACAGTCATTGATATCTATTCTGTCTGTTGCCTTGCAACTTTATTCGGTTGAAGGAAATATTCAACAGTCAATAAGAAGGTCTCACAGTTAATTCTTTGACGTCCAAATTTGAAATATAAACTTCATTCCTATTACCGCCAGGCGATTTTGTTCGCTAAAGGATACCTCTAGTAGTCAAGGAATGAAATACTATTATTATTACTTGCTCTCTCCGTTACTCGTTGCCGTTACTGTTATCGGTATTTATAGTTCACAGAAGTCGAATGTTATTGGCTGGGGTTTCGTTGTAAGAAATTGTGGCGCTACTCCAACCTTGTTTCCATCTATGCCTCCTCTTCAGAATTTTTGAGAAAGAAATTATAGTGTAGGATTTCTTCATCGGGACAGAATCAAAGAAAAAATAAATCGCTTTGAGAGAGTGCACAGCCAACTCATGACTCCCAAGAACTCTGTAAATGACTTTGCAGAAGTCTTCTGGATTGAAGAATTCAAGGGAAAATTTCTTGAAGATTGATCTCTTGCGGACTTCGGGGGAAGAACGCTTAGTCGAAGTCGAGTGAGTAAACGAAGAACATTTACCAAAAGGGTCTGGTGGACCTCGAGAGACCAACGAGGATTCTCATGTCGCCAAAGACCCAACTCGAGGAACAACTCCTAAGGCGAAGGGAGTCTGTTGTTCTCCCTCGAGTGGGACTTCTTGACCCCTGACCTCTTTCTCGAAGGTAAACAGGACCAGTCTTGCAAAGGATTTTTTTTTTTTTTTTTTTTTAAGGAATGGCCCATAATAATAACACAAACCTCACCAGTTGCAAGAAGACTAAGAGAGTAACGGAGTACCTGAACAAAGAAGTCAAAGAGGAAGAATCTCATTAGGAGGATAATGAGTGATATGAATAGACTCGCCATGTTAATTAAAGCTGAAGAAGTGGATTCTCGACATGCATAAGAAGATTATGGATGAGGTCGTATGGGCTCCTTCGTACTGAGTCAACAGGGTAGAGAGAAGACTCTCTAAGAACAGAGAGGGGGTGGGGAACCTTTGGCACGCGCGTGCAGGACTTGGCACACTAACGAGTTTTTTCCGGCACGCCAAACTCAGAGCTCACCTTTAAATAAATCTATATACTTATAAAATTCTGATCGTCTTGTTTGTTAGCTTGCTTGCTTGCTTGAAACCGTCACCCAGCCAATCAGAAGAAGATATATGACGTCACGACTGAGGACCAGCCAATCAGAAGAAGAGATATGACGTCACGACTGAGGACCAGCCAATCAGAAGAAGAGATATGACGTCACGACTGAGGACCAGCCAATCAGAAGAAGAGATCAGAAGAGATATGACGTCACGACTGAGGACTAGCCAATCAGAAGAGACATGACGTCACGACATCAGCTCTGTAGCTCTGAGCGCGTGCCGTCACGACTGCTAATTTTTCAATTTGCCAATTTTTTAATTTCCAATTTTCTGATTACATATTTTCTGACCATTGATATTTAAAATTTTCTTATTCATTATTTAAAAGTATAGCCCACTCCTGAATTAGCATCTATGAGGCATAATGAGTATATTAGAATATTACGTAGTGTTCCAAGCAACGACGACATGACGTTACAATCTTCTGCATTTCACTTCTTATAACTAATCTGCCTTCGTCTACTGAATAGAATTATATTCAATTTGATATAGAAACTTATTTTCTGTAATTTATACTATACGGTGATAGTGACATAGTATATCTATCATAAAGTTTATATTTATAAACGTTGCTACTCGCTCAAGTCCCATGGGACTCCCTGAATGATAATGATAATGAGAGGGAGTGGGATAGGAGTGGGATGACGGGACGTGACATACCATAAACATAATATATAAGGAGAATGTTGTAAATATAATAAGCATTGTCCTTAATAAAGATGTTATTTGAACCATTTTATTAACAACGTATCATTTAAGATTTTATTTGACCCAACTGTCATGGGCTGGTCCTAGTAACTAATTAATCTCCGAGATCTTTCTTTTGTATAATTTATTAGTAACTACATGCAGGGT
>NC_134809.1:7232355-7244855 GCF_046742065.1 Oratosquilla oratoria
TTTTTACGTTTTTGTTTTCTGAAAGTGCAGCCCTTGAGGGAACTGACACTCCGTCCTTGGATTGGGAGGGACCAAGCCAAGCCACGACTCTCACCTTTATTTTTTTTTCACAGAAAAGAGACTGACACTCAACCGGTGACTGATCCCCGTCTCTTCCCCGCTCACTGCCTTGGAATAAGTAGCAGAAAGGAGGAAGGGTAAATCCTTTATTGATCCCTACGTGACTGAGGTCCGTAGGGATGTATATCTAAGCGGTCCCCTGAAAGGGGGAAGTGAGAAACCAAACCCCCTGGTAAGGCAAAGCCCTCTCAAGAGCGGGCAAGCCGCTTTTTTTTTTTTTATTTTTTTTTTTATTAGGCCGAACGTTAGGGTCGCCTCTCCGCCTGGCCAGGAGAACTATCGGAAACCAGAGCAGTTAGGCTCCGCCACAGGGTCCAGGGACTTTGAACTCAGCCACCACCTGTTTCAATACGTACAAAGACGATACCCACTTGGGCTACTGGCGCGATGGCCGTAAAATACTGACTGTATAAAAACATGCAGTCAATACTCCACACAGGGGAGATAAAAAAAATCCGCGCATTTTACAAGACGAATACAGACAACAGACTCTACACGTTTTCTTCTTCATCCGAACAGAGATCTATGGGAGCGCCTGAGGACCGTTTAACCGTTTATACTGCGGGGCTGCGGGTTTCCTGGTCCACTGAACACTCGGGAGAATAGTTATCTGGTCCCAGTCGTGAAGATGATTGTTGGTCTCTGTGTTGTTATAACAAACACTGAGATGGTCCGGATCGTGTAGCCCAGTATGGAGGAAGTGGAAGAAAGGTAAAGAAGAAAGATAATCCAGGAAATGGGCCTGAAGGAAGAAAACCACTCAAGAAAACCTGCGTAAGAAAGTGGGAAAGACAATATCAACAACGAACTAAGGGAGAGACATGGACAGATTGAGGGGCTAGAGGATTGGTGGGCTGTTGGCACAGAATAGACGGAAAGTGGAAACAACTGCTAGTAGCAACAAAAGGACTATATACGACGTCTACAACAACTACAGTGAGTGAGTGAGTGAGTGTAGTGAGTGAGTGAGTGAGTGAGGAACAGCGTTTAATTGGATATGACTGATTCATCCTATCCTGACACATGTTGGGTATCGTTCCCGTTATTGGATCACGGTTTTAGGGCTTTGTACAGAGTTTGTAGAACTTAGAGCAGTTTGTAGGACATTGTAGGTAAGTCTTCAATGAACCTCTGTTGGAGATAAGGTTAGTAGATTAGTTATAGAAGCACAGAGAAAAACGTGAGAAATTTTAAACCGTGATGTTTTTGAACGTAAGGAAGGTTAGATAAGGTTATTATAATAACCTATACCATTAACACGGATGCATGGGCATCATACGTGTATCATTCACTTTTTCTCTATCAACCGTGGTTTTAATTGGGATTAGTTCTGGCCAATGCTCTTTGTTAAAAAGGGGGACAAGGGGAGTAGGAACAATCACAATTCGTAAAGGGAAAGGGGAACGTGATAGTTTTCAACCACCCCACCCCTTCCCCCGTTTAATGGGATTTGGGGATCAAGTTTCTTTTTGATGAAAGATAAAGAAATAGTTGTGTTGCTCCTACTCGTGTTTTACGGGCAGGAAAAACCTGTGGTTTCGCACAGAGGGAGGAAATGGACTATGTATATCGTTGTGTGCAATATACATACATACATACATAACATACATACTGTACATACATACATACTGTACATAACATACATACCATGCTGTAACATACATACATACATATTGTACATACATACGTTACAAACATACTGTACATACGTACATACATACATACATACATACATACTGAGTACACACATACATACATACATACATACTGTACATACATACGATACATACATACATACATACTGTACATCACATACATACATACAATACATAGTGTAACATACATACAAAAAAATACTGTACATACATACATACTGTACATACATACCATATTCTGTAACAATACATACATACTGTAACATACATAACATACTGTGCATACATACATACTATACATACATACATACATCACTATACATACTGTACATATCATTACATTGCATACATACATACCATTCATACTGTAGTAACATATACCAAAGGCTTTTTCCCTTTTACAAGGGAGGTAGCAAAAAAACAAAGGCATAAAATCCACGTCCCACCCATTCCATCCCTACATACTCCACTCTCATTGTAAAATATGCATGGGATATAGATATGTATATGTTGTGGTGTGTGCGCGTGTGTGCGTGTACGTGCACAGTGTATGTAAATGTGTATATATACATGTATGTATATGTATATCTGTGTATGTATATGTGTAATATATACATGTATGTATATGTATATCTATGTCTTTATATGTGGTTTGGGATGAATATATAGAATATATAAATATATATATATGATTATCATTTTTTTTCCCTTTGTCCTTCTCTTTAAGCCGTCCCCCTCCTTTGTAAAAGGTCACCAACCTATACCATTACCTGTCCGCTTTTTTTCATTTCTCAAAAAACCCCAAAAAAACGTGAAAAGGAAAGAGTCTGTGCCGTTTCTCAGCTTCCCATTGAAATGCCAAAAGTGTCAACAGAGTGCGAGTTTGCAGCGGATATCGATCATGTAAATGGGAAGTAACCAGAGATTGTGTTTTGTTTAACCACGCCCCCACACACACACACACACACACACACACACACACACACGCCCACACACGCACACAAACACAACTGCCCCCCCCCACACACACAACCCCCCTGACACACACACACACACCCCTACACACACACCCCTTAAAAACCCAGCAGATCGGCAAATAATGAGCTCTGAGCTCCACTGCCGTAGGTGGTGGTCCTGGCTTGTTCTCGACAGAGACTAGCAGCAGATCCGAGGTTGAATACACACACACACACACACACACCACACACACACAACAGACATCTACACACATCACATAGAAGAGAGAGAGAGAGGCAGAGAGAGAGAGAGAGAGAGAGAGAGAGAGGAAGAGAGAGAGACGAGAGAGAGAGAGAGAAGAGAGAGAGGGAGAGGGAAGGAAGGGAGGGAGGGGAAGGGGAGGGGTATGTGTGTTTCTCAAACCAAGCAATCCTATTATAAATAAAATTTCAGATTAATTCCTATCGATATAGCTGGTAGTTGTCATGGGGGATAAGTACAAAAATAAGTTGACATAATACCCATCTCAACCTGAAGAATTTTCTTTTCTAACTCGCGGCAGTTTTTATCCTGAACTGGGGATGACCATTGAGCTTTAGAAAAAAAAAAATGACAAGGACTACTTGAAGATTTCGTAAGAATTTATTAACTAGTCTAACTATTGCCGTGAGTTTCTTTGACATACAACCCTATTCACAGTAACTTTCGTTGGTGCCTTTCAAGAATTTAAGCACCCACACATAACTACAGTCATTGGGTCATGCAAAAAATAGTTCATGATTTCTCCCGTGGATATGATTTTTGCCAAGCACCATGTTCAAAAGACTCTTCATGATTAAAACATTCTGTTTCATCATTTGCGTTCAATTATATCTCCTTTTGTTCATTAAACAAAGAACGACGCGTTTTCCACGTAAAAAATGTGATTGTTTTCCTTCTTTATTCTTTGGTTCCGTTTCCTAATCCTAAATCAACTTTGGATCTCGAGAATCCATTAATTTCTATTAAGCAGAAGGGAAACTATTTCCGGGTTAAAAAAATCGGTCAACACATTAAAGAGTTTGTTTTAAATGTTTTGTGGAATTTGAAAAGCTGGAAGACTTCGTTTCTACAGTATTCTAGACTTTTCCCTTTGTCTACAATTCAACAATGTTTGTGTCTAATATTCGTATTTTCTTATCAGATTTAACGTTTCTCGTAGTTCGTCCTTTCAGCTTCTCAATATGATTACGCAAAGGTGATTTGACCATTTGAAGATTCGAAAAATAAAATATCGGGTATAACCCTAAGTTGTTGTTTATTCAAACTCATTTGAGGATTAAGGAGATAGTTAAGAAGCTCCGTAAAGGAAATAAAAATGTGAAAATGTGAAAATTAATGTGAAAATGAAAATGAAAAATGATGAACATCATTCGGGTAAGGACAGCTATCATCGTTCGCAAATGAAGACTTTTTCCTCGGGCACGGAAAAAAATCCGTTTCCAAATTTTTTGTAAATGAAAAATTAATTAAACTTGTTTACGAACAACAAGGTGAATGCAGACTGCATGTTCAGATTGTATCTAATGCAAGAGAAATAGGGGAGCTAGCGGAAAAAAAAAAAAAAAAAAAAAAAAAAAAAAATAAAAAAGGCTGGTCTCGGTCCTCTCATATAGGGCGCCGGTGACTTTGGGTTACCTTTTTGAAAATGTCCATTTTCGTTTATTTCAAATTTTTAGGTGAAGAGAAAAGGACAGGTATATTCGTGGTTTTCAAACATACTGGTATATTTATGTTTTTTTCATGGAGGATGGGATAATATGTGCATTTCCTGTAACCCAGTGGTTGGAAGACCTGTGGGACAAATATCCACTGGGGTGTAATAAAAAAAAAAAGATAAATAAATAAATTCAAATGAATAAAAAAGATAAATAATATTAATTGAATAAATAGATAAATAAATAGACAATAAGAAAATAAAATCAAAATAGAAAAGGCTTTCAGTAGAACCGAGAAAATATTGTGACACATTGCGAGAGGATATTGTATAAGGTAATGCCCTGTGCATAAATTAAACACTATAACATAATTAGATAATAGGTAGGCTTTTAAACTAATCAGTATTTATGAGTACTGACCTAGAATTTGCGAATTGAGGTAACAAGTTTGAATGTGCCCAATGATAGTGAAATTTGGGTTATTACCTCCCGAAAAAATTATACTATAATAATAAATAGAATGAGATAAAAAGGATAAAATTAAAATAAAATAGATGAATAGAAATTAAAAAATAAGAATGAAAATAGAATAAAAATTGAATGAAATAAATAGGAAAAAGTAAAATAGATAATAAAAGATGAAATAAATCACATGTATATCAAAAATATAGATAAATAAAGATAAAGATGGACTGCCTGATTCTTAGGAAAGAGATCGCTTGACCCAGACTGAGCACAGACTGAGCCAGAGACTGTAACATGGAAAAGGTGTGGGCCTAGGGGTGAGATAGCACACTCTGGACCTGAAATCGCTTCATTTGCCTTTGGACGGGGAATTCTCCGGTGACAGTTGGACTAAAACCACATGAGGTTTACAATCCGACATCGTAAAGGAGATAACCGGATTATGCTAATCTCATTTTCAAAGGACTATTGGGCAAACGCCAGCGTGGTCTTTGTTCAAGACAGGGGTGGTTCACAGAGTTCCCTGAGGGATTCGACAATGTGGGTAACGGTGGTGTAACCAGTCCTCTTGAAGTGGATTATACCCCTTAAACCCTCGTCAAGGGGTTTATCACACTGAGTTCTAAGCCATACTTTTCCTCCGACACATCCTACCTCCAACTTTCATTTGAATAACTAGAATAAGAACTTTAGCATATCTAGACTTCTTCTAAGAACATTTCAACACTCTATGTCTAACAATTCGTCTAGATTTACAATCTCTTAAGGAAGGCACATTTTACCATGGTCGAAACAGTTTGACACAAACGTATTTGGACAACCAAATACCCGCCATTCACCATCTCCGGTCAAACATCACTTCCAGAAAGACACTTGCCTGACAAACCGGGTTTGTCAAACTGTTCGAAAAGACGCGTGTAAATGGCCCTTTAGTTCATATATTCATGCTTTGCTATATACGATGAAAAGAGAACTGTGAATATTTGCAGATTTTGAAAAATAGAATAACTGTCATCGAAGGTGTCTTTTTCCTCTCAAAACGAACTCTGAGGAAGCTCGTGGAAAGCCCAGTGTGATAGCCCCTTCAGACGCGTTGAAATGTATCAAAAACCCTTTTAAACACAGGTTATACATTTCGTATTGTAGCATGGTTTTTGGTTTCCCAACAAGGGAACTCCCCCCCCTCCAGAGAAGCGTGAAGAGGATACAAGGGGATCGTAAAGTCATCTGCTCAAAAATCATTGTTAGATAAGACCAATTGAATCATTCCAAGAACAAGTATCTGCTGTTAATACGTTCAAAGTATAAATCTATCAGCCATTCCAACCTGTCTTCTATATAATATATAATTATATATAATATATGATTATATATAACAAAATTTCATGTAAATACAAAAAGGTGGTGTGGGGGTGGGCGCACGGGCCTTTTGAAAGCAAAAAGTGGAGTTATGTAAAACAGTTTGGAAATCATTGTATTTAATTCTTCAACAAGAGTCGGACAACTGGCTGTGGTCCAACTGACCGCGGGAAACTGGCCACGGGAAACTGGCTACCATGCGTATGCAGGACCTAACCTAACCTAACCTAACCAAACCTAACCTAACCTAAAAACGCACCTAACCGTACCGTAAACCTAACGTAACCTCACGTAACCTAACAAACACGTAACCTAACCAAACCTAACCTAACCCTAACAATAATACTTATTTTTAACCAATAATAATTTTGCTATCCCCCCGCAACATAACTCCTTCGTAGATATTTGCATATGTATAATTTACATTTTCATTCCAATAAAGTACTTCATACAAGGAAACTATTAATAAATTTTATCACAATTTTATCGATTCGAAGAAAATAAAAAAGTTTCCATATGGAGGTGCCAGTTTCCCGCGGACCAATAGGCAGTGGCCAGCTTGTCCCAGTTTGTCCGTGGCCCCTAGTATGTGTCGCGCTCCAGTTGTCCCATTCCTCTTCAACCTAAGCAAGGCATATACATTCGTCTATAGTCTGCTGCGCTACAGTTTGACACCAGACGCTTTTATTCAGCTAGAAGAACGAACTTAGGTCAAACATAGGAGGATCCCGTATTCGTTAAAACCAAGTTTTGCCGTCGTACGTGTCTTCCCCCTCCGATTATGAATGCATTCTTTCCTGATATTAGCCTAAGGAAAATAACTGTTATTTCCTCTAGTTTCAGTAGCCCTTTTGCACCGTAGCTACCGGCTAACGACCCTCTCGGGATCATCTCTAGAATCTCCCTGGGGAAGAAAATTTTGACTGTTTTAGTCCCCGCTTGTGTGAGTGTGGGACTGTTTATATGTCCACCAGGGTATAGTATGATAAGAAGGGGATCAATCAGCCAGTTGTCAACTCTCCATGTTGAAATTTAAGAGGAACTGCAGGACGAAGTTGATAGTGAGAGAGGCCGCGGGAGTAGCCCAGTGGATAACGTGTCCGAACTCGTATGAGTATGGTGGTTCCGTGGGGTCGATTCCCTGGGACCCTCTGCGTGCTACTTTCGCCGGTTCCTGACAACCCTAGCCAGGCGGGGAGGCGACCCAAAACAATCGGCCTAAAAAAAAAATCCAGCCGGCCTTGACGCAACTAGACAAGGGCCAAATCTTAGCAGAGGTTTCTCACTTCCCACTTCGAGAGATTGGGAAGGTGAGTTTCGAGTTTGATAGGGAGAGATCATATGACCTAGTCCGTGAACTAAGTTGTCAGCTCACTCGGGGTATGCACCTTCGAGGAATGTTGACGGGTTTATGAAGGACGTGGTGGTGCAGGGGGGGGGGGGGGGGGGTGGAGGGACGCTTTTCTTTTCTTCTCTGCTGAACGTCCAGGCTTTTAAAAAGGCCATTCAATTCACAGTTCTTTGTTCTTGGCGGAACAGAAGTCTAAAAAATTAACAATGCTGTGTTAATTTAGTCTTTCTTTTATGTTTTTTTATTTAATATATTTTAATATTATTATTGATTTATTAAACATTGATTTTTAACATGATTTGTACCCCACCTCCCGACGGAGGTATGAAGATGATTTTTCGACTCAATTAAATCATCTAACTGGCGCTAACCAGAGCAAATAGTTTACAGTGGGTTAGCTTGCTTTAGGAGCAGTAGGTCTCCATAACTTATTAGATCGACCGTCGATGTCCTTCCATTGGAATCCTTTGGATCTTTGAAGACGCCCCTGGTAATGTACAATAAAAAAAAAAAAAAAAAAAAAAAAAAAAAAAAAAAAGAAAGAGATAAGAGAAGAGAAAGCAAAAATGAAATAGATAAATGAATATATAAATAATTAACTTAAATATAGATGAAGGTAAACGGAATGAAATGAATAGACAAATGATTAATAATTAAGCATTTGTAGACTCCATTTTCAAGATGATGTGGCGTAACTAACTAGATGGCGTTTCTGGTCCTTGCACTCTCTTAGTTGTGGGTTCGTAAGATCCCACACTCATCACCTCCGATTCCCCAGCAGTGACTACATTTACCCAGCTCTAAAACAGTCCCTAAAAGCGCACAATAGTGCAAAGGTGACGGCTTTCGCGGCCACAGGCTACTCCATCGTCTCTCCTGGCGGTAGACCCTCCTCACCTTTGGAGTGATTCTGCCTCCGGAGGAGGGCCGAGTTGGAGGAGACACGCCTCGACCAACGAGGTCAAAGGTCACAGCAACAGCTCCTACGGGTTTTGAGTGTAAAAGGCGACAGCTTGTGGGATCAGGTTGAGGAGGGGGGGGGGAGTGGGGAGACCGAGGAGTGGGGGGGGGGGCAAGGGGGGGAGGGGGGAGGGTGGAAGCATTCTGGATGCTAGGCGGGGAGGCCCGAACTGTGGCCGAGTTAGTTTTCATGGTTGTTCATAACAAGCGGAAGGAATGGGAGGGGAACGTGGGGGGGAAGGAAGGAAGGGGGTGAGGGGGAGGGGAAAAGTAAGTGGTAGAGAGGGAAAAGAAAATGGAGGAGTAGAAAGGGATGGGATGGGGAGGGATTAGGGAAGTGGAGGATGGTAGGGAGTGGGAGGGCGTGGGTGAGATGGGTAAAGTATCTTAGGAATCAAGAATTCCCGACAGTCTGGCGGTCCTACGACGTAGTAATGGCTTATAGAGATGGACGAGAAGAGGAGGAGGAGGAGGAGGAGGAGATGTGGAGGGAAACCTGTTCTCAAGGAGAACAGTGAAAGTGTTTCCCTGAAATCAGGTCGTCAAAGGTGAAGTGCAAGTGACCTAATGTCAAGGAAGGTCACAGATGATATTTTCCATATTTCGTTCATTAAACTGTGGATGTGTACCATCGTTGTGTGGTGTTATTATGGAGGAGGAATAGCATTGTATGTGGTGTATATTGGGGACATGATTACAAACAACAAGCGCAGGCCACACGCATACATACACACACACACACTCAACAGACAAACACACACACACACACACACGCACGACGACATGCATCACGCCACACACGACATAACAACCAACCCCACACACACACAGTCACACACAACCACACGCAATTCACACACACACACACGACAATTGACACACACACAGCTGCTCCCACACACACACACACCACACACACACACACACACACACACACCCAACACACAGTAGAGAGAGAGAGAGAGAGAGAGAGAGAGAGAGAGAGAGAGAGAGAGAGAGAGAGAGAGAGAGAGAGAGAGAGAGAGAGAGAGAGAGTTGAGAGAGAGAGAGAGAGAGAGAGAGAGAGAGAGAGAGAGAGAGAGAGAGGGGGAGAGAGAGAGACTGGGTGCGGAAGGCTGAAGTCCCATTAGTGTGAGACGCGGAGCAGCAAAGGGAGGGAGAACTCGAAAATACGCCAGGTTCATTATGACTGAATCTATAATCAAACCTCATTCAAACAACATCGAACTCTCATGGGATGGGGGGCCTACGTGCGTAATAGTGTGATTCCACAATGGTCTGTTGAATCGCCTCACTGTGTTGGACATGTGATCGACGATTAGCTATTATACCCCCTCCCCGGAAGGAGGAGTCTCAGAGCTTCTGTATGACCGACTCTACGAATGATAGCTGTGAACTTACACAAAACACACACACACACCCACAGAAACTCAACAACACACAACCACACAACAACACACACACACACACACACACACACACACACACACACAACTCCCCACCCACGAGAGTTGGAGTAACGACTCGCAGCGCAGCGATACTGAAATTATTTTAGCCCTGAGCGGGATTCGAACTCGGACCGCTGTAGCCGCGGTTGTGAACGCTGCCACTGCGCCGTCAAGTGTGTGTGTGTGTGTAGTGTGTGTATATGCGCTCGTGTATGTGTGTAGTGTGCGTGTGCATTTATAGTCGCTGGGTGGAGCTACATTGTCCTTGTTATCGATCCTGGAGCTTATGCATTGCGCTTTCATAGCCAACAGTCATTGATATCTATTCTGTCTGTTTGCCGTCTGCAAGCTTTATATAATTCGGTTGAATGGAAATATTCACAACCGAGGTCCAATAAGAAGGTCTGCACGAGTTAAGGATTCTTTATATGGGGTGAGCTACGCGCACGTAGATTTGGGGTGAGACGTCCAAATTTGAATCATAAAAACTTCAGACACAGACAGCTCGAGCGGGATATAGTACACCCGCTCTTCCAGTTGCGCAGGCGGGGGTAATCTACGTATCTACCCGCCAGGCGATTTTGTTCGCTAAAGGATACCTCTAGTAGTCAAGGAATGAAATACTATTATTATTACTTGCTCTCTCCGTTACTCGTTGCCGTTACTGTTATCGGTATTTATAGTTCACAGAAGTCGAATGTTATTGGCTGGGGTTTCGTTGTAAGAAATTGTGGCGCTACTCCAACCTTGTTTCCATCTATGCCTCCTCTTCAGAATTTTTGAGAAAAAAATTATAGTGTAGGATTTTTTCATCGGGACAGAATCAAAGAAAAAATAAATCGCTTTGGGAGAGTGCACAGCCAAGTCATGACTCCCAAGAACTCTGTAAATGACTCTGCAGAAGTCTTCTGGATTGAAGAATTCAAGGGAAAATTTCTTGAAGATTGATCTCCTCTTGCGGCTTGCTTGCGACTTTCGGGGGAGAGATAACGCTTAGTCGAAGTCGAGTGAGTAAACGAAGAACATTTACCCAAAAAGGGTCCTGGTGGACCTCCGAGATACCAAACGAGGATTCTCATGTCGAGCCAAATAAGACTCCCCAACTCGAGGAACAACTTCTAAGGCGAAGGGAGTCTGTTGTTCTCCCTCGAGTGGGACATCTTGACCTCTGACCTCTCTCTCGAAGGTAAACAGGACCACAGTCTTGCAAAGGATTTTTTTTTTTTTTTTTTTTTTTTTTTTTAAAGGAATGGCCCATAATAATAACACAAACTTCACCAGTTGCAAGAAGACTAAGAGAGTGACGGAGTACCTGAACAAAGAAGTCAAAGAGGAAGAATCTCATTAGGCGAATAATGAGTCGTATGGATAGACTCACCATGTTAATTAAAGCTGAAGAAGTGGATTCTCGACATGCATAAGAAGATTATGGATGAGGTCGTATGGGCTCCTTCGTACTGAGTCAACAGGGTAGAGAGAAGACACTCTAAGAACAGAGACGGGGTGGGGAACCGTTGGCACGCGCGTGCAGGACTTGGCACACTAACGAGTTTTTTCTTTTTTCCTTTTTTTTTTTTTCTTTCTTTTTCTTTTTTCCTCCGGCACGCCAAAACTCAGAGCTTCACCTTTAAATAAATAACGCTATATACTCTATAAAATTCCTGATCGTCCCTTGTTTGTTAGCTTGCTTGCCTTGCCATGCTTTGAAACCCGTGTCACCACAGCCAATCAGGAAGAAGATATAAGACGTCACGGGACTGAAGGACCAGCCAATCAGAAGAAGAGATATGAACGTCACGACTGAGGGACCAGCCAATCAGAAGAAGAGATATGACGTCATCGACTGAGGACCCAAGCAATCAGAAGAACAGATACAGAAGATCAGAAGAGATATGACGTCCACGACTGAGGAACAGTATATAGCCAAGTCAGAAGAGACAATGAACGTCACGACCATCAGCTCTGTAGCTCTCTGAGGCGCGTGCCGTCACGAGACTGCCTAATTTTTTCCAATTTGTTGCCAATTTTTTAATTTCCCAATTTTCTGATTACATGATTTTCTGAACCTATTGATATTTAAAATTTTTCTTATTCATTATTTTAAAAAGTATAGCCCACTCCTGAATTAGCATCTATGAGTGCATAAAGAGTATATTAGAATATTACGTATGTGTTCCAAGCAACGACGACATGAACGTTACAATCTTCTGCATTTCACTTTTCTTAATAAACTAATCTGCCTGTCGTCTACTGAATTAGAGGTAAGAGCTCTAAATTATATTCAATTTGATATAGAAACTTATTTTCTGTAATTTATACTATACGGTTGGATAGTGACATAGTATACTCTATCCATAAAGGTTTTATATTTATAAACGTTGCTACTACGCTGGTCAAGTCCCATGGGACTCCCTGAATGATAATGATAATGAGTGGGAGTGGGATTGGAGTGGGATGACGGGACGTGACATAACATAAACATAATTAA
>NC_134809.1:7259855-7262355 GCF_046742065.1 Oratosquilla oratoria
TCGTTGTATATGACAGAAAATAAAGACCAAATGTAGAACTTGAATTGAAAAATAAATTACATATTTCTAGACTGTGTATGTAAAAACTGTGAAATTAATTCGAGTCGTATGACCAGACGTATATTGAAGTTTATGAAATGCTTGATAACATGGTACATTTGACTTCAGTTGATATTCAGGGGCTTATTGGTTTCAGTCTGAGGTCACGTTGTAGCTGACTGAAGCCGGCTGATAATAATAGTATAAAAAAAAATAATAATAAGTACGGTACGTTAACCATGCCGAGATTAACCACTTAGACCGTAGGTCCTTTCCTCACGTGACTTAAATCATCTGATATAATCCATACATACATACATATACCAAAGGCTTTCCTCCCCCTTATAAGGGAGGTAGCCAAAAAACAAAGGCATAAAAACCACTCCCACCCATTCCATCCCTATCACACTCCACTCCCCTCCACCCTCTTCCCTCCCTCTTATTTTGGCACCTCCTGGATGACGGGTCATCCCTGCATCTTGTCCACTGCCCTGGGTCAGAAACAAAGGACTTCATCGCAGCAACACGATTGCACCAACCATAACACCTTTCTTGACGAGGCCTCTACTCCTTCTCAATAGAATTCCTTGGTGTCAAGGGAGGAAGGCGCGCATGGGGGGGACGCTTCAGGTATACGTGTTTCCATTTTGGTCCTATGCACTCACAATAGGACGCCCACGCTCAGGACCTATTATGGGAATCGCCCGCTGCTGCCGAAGCTGACAGCAGTTCCCACCCACGCTCTTGACCAATGGTCAAGTCCCTTTGGCACCATGTACATCGTCCTCCGCCAGAAAAAAATCTCTAAAGACGTCGTCAATTCGTAAGTGACCGAGGTCTCTAGCTGATGAGGTTTGTAAAGGAAAAATGAATGGGTTCATATGAGACATTTTGAGCCATATCGAGGCCTGAAGAGTCTCTAACACACACACGCACACACATGCACACACATACACATACACATGTACACACAGGTAGAATACGTCTTGGTGAAATAGTTGATCAAAATGAATTGAGCAATATCTTCCCTTTTTCTATCTTTGTTTTCTCAACTGTCTCTTCATCTTCCTCTTTGTCTTCCTCTTCTTTTTTCTTCCACCTCTTTGTTTTCCTATTCTTTGTTTTCCTCTTCTTTGTCTTCCTCTTTTTATTTCCTTTTGTTTATCTTCCCCTTCTTTGTCTTTCCATTCTTTGTCATCCTCTTTTTTGTCGTCCTCTTCATTAACCTACTCTTTGTTGTCATCTTTGTTCTTCTTTTCTCTTCCCTCTTCTTCCTCTTCTTTGTCTTACTGTCCTTTGTCCTATTTTCTTTTTGTCTTTTGTTTCTTTGTCCTCTTCTTCGTTGTTCAATTTTTCTTAGTCTTTTCTTTCTTTGCCTTCCCTTTCTTTGGCTTCCACTTTGTCTTTCTCTTCTTTGTCTTCCAATTCTTTATCCTCCTCCTCTTTATCACCCTATTCTGTCTTCTAAATCTTTGTCTTCCAAATCTTTGTCTTACATATTTTTGTCTTTCTCTTTTTTGCCCTCCTCTGTGTCTTCCAGTTCATTGTCTTCTAATCCTTTATCGTCTTCTTCTCTGTCGTCCTCTTCTTTATCCTCCTCTTATTACTCTTCCTCTGTCTACAGATCACCCCATACAGGAAAAATACTTCGGTGGATACCAGAATAACATATGTAAAGACGTACATCCTGTGAAAGGATTAAGACTCGATTAGAATATTATTAATTTTATTTTTGGATATCAAAAGGTAATTATTTTTGTCCAGGGTAGGCTTCTTGCGCCGCAAAAAACATCAAATAAATCTCTATCAAACCTTTCACTGCTATTTGCAATTTGCACATTTGTTCTATATATCTCTATTAGAACTTTCACTGCTATTTGCAATTTGTATATTTTTTTCTAGATGCCGCCAGGCGATTTTATTCAGTCGAAGGAAGCTCTCTGAAGACTGAAAGGGTTATAGGAGCTCTCAGAACTCGCCCTGTTGATTTACAGACGAAGATAGCTTTTAGTTGTTGATTTCTTTTGTTGCCATTGCGATGCCTTTTTTGTACAAATAGAATTTTGGTAGCTCTGCGTTTCAGAAGTGTTTTTGAAAAATTTGAACGGTTTATGAAAACGGTTAACTTTTTCGAGAGTGTGACGTATCTTTATAGATTTTTTTTTTTTTTTTTTTTTTTGTAGATCATTTCAGTGGATTTCGTTCGGCTGACGGGTGGCTTTACGTCAAAACTGGATCATAATCCGGCAAAACTGGATTTTGATCCGATAAAGTGGATCGTAATCTGGGGAAAATATATCTTGATCCGATAAAAGTGGATCTCAATCCGGTAAAAGTGGATCTCAATCCGGTAAAAGTGGATTTTGATTCGGTAAAGTGGTTCGTGATCTGAGAAAAATATATCTTGATCCGGTAAAAGTGGATCTCAATTAGGTAAAAGTGGTTTTCGATCCAGTAAAAG
>NC_134809.1:7267355-7269855 GCF_046742065.1 Oratosquilla oratoria
TGTTTATTATGCATATAAACAACTCGGGCAGTAGGATCAATAGTGATGTTAGTAAGTTTGTGGATGACGCTAGAATAGGATGCCGTATTAGGTCGGAGGAAGATGCTGCGATGCTGCAGGAGGATCTTAATAAATTATTTGTATGGCTGGAGAAATGGCAAATGGACTTCAATATCTCAAAAAGCAGTGTATTAAGCGTAGGATTACATAACCCAGCTAACAGGTATAACTTATATAACATCATATCATAGAAAATTTAAAGAAAAAAGAATGTGAGAAAGACTTAGGAATGTTAGTGAGTCCGGACCTCAAATCCAGGAAACAGTGTATTAGTGCTAGGAATAGGTCTAACAGGATATTTGGATTTATTACTAGGACAGTTACAAATCGAGGAGGTAATAATTAAACTCTACCTGGCGACATTTAGACCCATCCTTGACTATGTGGTACAGTTTTGGTCTCCATCCTATTGAATGAATATTCCTTCACTAGAATTAGTACAAAGAAGAATGGCCAAAATTATACAAGGACTTAGAAATTTACCTTACGAAGATAGCCTTAGGCACTTTAACTTATACTCTCTGGGAAGACAGAGTGTGCAAGGTGATCTAATAGAGGTATTCAAATGGGTCAAGGGCTTTAAAAAGGGTGATGCAGGCAAGGTCATCATACTAAGACAGCAGGATGGGACCCGTAGTAATTGGACAAATTTAGATAGAAGGAAATGGGCAAGAAATGGCTTACCAATAGAGTGGTTAATAGAATAGTCTTAGTAACCTTGTAGTGAGCGCTGAAACTATCAGTTGTTTTAAAAGAATGTTACATACCTTTATGGATAGGGGTGAAAGGTGGTTAAGGGATATGGAACTGCCTAGTGTAGGCCTTATGATCTCTTGCAGTCTTCTCCATTATTATGTTTTGTCCTTTTTTGTCTCATTATTCTCTGAAGCCATAGATTGAAACGAGTATGATTAGCTGTTGTTTAGAGGATATATAAGAAAGATAATTATTTCAAAAGATCTTTTTCTGTCAATCTTGAAGCTTCAACTACAGGCACACACACATCTATGAACTAATTAATTTTGTTAATAAAGGAACTGATGTTTTTGGCGCTAAATTTGTTGATCAAATGAAGAATTTTCTTATAAAACTAGACTTATGATATATATATATATATATATATATATATGTATATATATATATATATGTATATATATATATGTATATATATATATATGTATATATATATATATATATAAGAAAAAGTCAATATACTTGACACACTTGCTATAAAAAGTATGTATAATATCTCTATATATATATATATCTATATATATTATATATATATATATATTTATATAATATATATATATATATATATACATATATATATATGTATATGAGTATATACATATATACATATCCAGCGTAGTTTTTTCGCGCTTGCTCTAATTCACAACACCTGTGAAACGTATCATGTGGTAATTCTTGATTAAAGACCACATTTCCTAACTTCAGATTGACCTAAAAATATATTTGTTGATCCACTGGGAATCTCCATGGCCATGATGTGTTTGAGAAAATATTTAATCAAATCTTATTCCAAAACATCCAAATTATCTTCCCGTCTTTCACGTGAGGCTGTTTACTCTCTCACATTTTCCCGTGAGAATATATCATCGTGAATATGAGTTTTCCAGTTTGCCTTCGTAATGGAATTCAAAGGAAGATCTTGCCTGAGTGTGGAAAGCAACACTCGTGGTGTCTTTGCCCCACATAGCTCCTCAGAGATCTAGGCCAATGGAAATGTGAAAAAATCAACACCAGAAGGTGATGGGCCTACGCCGGGAGACGCTGAGTATCTGCGGCCGAAGCCGTCACCTTTGCCCTATTATGTGCTTGGACTTTTTGGGAAAATTAGCTAACAGTCACTGCTAGGAATTGGAGAGAAGTGCGGGTCTTGAGCTCATACCCAAGCGAATGCGAAACTAGCATGTTTCCTATTATGCCACCAGCACAAAGCAACAGACCTCTCATTAATTAATTTTGCTGTTGATGTAATAATGAAATTATATATTAAGATAAGTTACAGAATAAGAGACGTTGCTTACTTTCGTCAGAGTAATTTCTTTGGGGTAGATTTTTATTATTAATATTATTATTATTATTTTAGTTTACGTAAATGTATTGATTTAAAATGAAATAAGATCAAAATTGGTACAGGACATCGCAAATGAAAAACTGAATTTGTTTGATTAATTACTTGTAAATGATATTTTACTGAAGTACGTTATAGGATGTCTGCCTTTATTGTCATTCATGTATAGATGATATTTCCAAATATACACAAGTTTTATTTTATATTCTATACAGTTACGGGTCTAAGGATCCTCTTCTAAATCTTTGATTAAGTTTATAGAAACGTAATGATATTTCTTTTATGTTTTTTTATCCAGTCATGGACGCTAAATACACGTGTACAGTCACGAGTAAAAGTTTT
>NC_134809.1:7274855-7284855 GCF_046742065.1 Oratosquilla oratoria
TCCTCTTAACCCTTCTTCTCCCCTCCCCTCCTCTCATCTCCCCTCTTCTCCCCTGCCCTCTTCTCCCTCCCCTACTCTCATCTTCTCTCTTCTCCCCTCCCCTCTTCTCACTTCCCCTCATCCTCATCCCCTCCTCTCACCTTTCCTCCTCCCCCTTCCCTCCTCCCCCTTCCCTCCTCCCCCTTCCCTCCTCCCCCTCCCCTCCTCCCCCTCCCCTCCTCTCACCTCCCCTCCTCTCACCTCCCCTCCTCCCCCTCTCCTCTTCTCGCCACCCCTCCTCTCCTATCCCTATCTTCCCTTCCTCTTCATATCTCTCTTTCCCCTCACCATCACCCCCCACCCCCTTCCTTCCCTCCCGTCTTCTCCTTTCCTTCCCTCTCACCCGTCCCTATTTATTTCTATATATTCCTATCACTCCTTAATAAGGTAATCTTCCCTTCTCTCCTAATCCCCCTCCTATTATATCCACCCTCCATCACTATCAACTATATCTTCTTTATTTCCATAATCACAACTTTCTTTAGCTTTGTGTTGGAGAAGAAACCTTCCTTTACAGAACTGTGTCCAATCTCTTCTTCCTCACCAAATTTCTGGAATGCGCCATCTTGTGGCCATCGCTAGAGACAGAATTCCATCGATGCCCCGTCTAGGTTATTACCAAAGCTTTCTCATTGTCCTAGGGTGTAGATAAACACTCATGGGGTACAATAGATGAAGAACAATGGCACTGCAATAAGGCGCCTTGGCCTAATTTTTTTCCGTGAAGACACTGACGTCAGACACTGTCTTTAGAGAAGTGGTGACGTCATGTCGTCTATATTGCCACCGAAGAAGAATGAAGTCAAAAAACCCAGCGGGAGATGAAGTGATAAACTAAATGGAATTATTTCTGGTTTAAAGCAAAGTAGGATGGAAAATAAATATACGTAGTGTACAGTGCTCAGTCTAGATAAGTTTCTAGTTTTCTGGGATAATTCTAAATTCGTTTGTAGTGTTGTATTTTCGATTTTCATCCATTGTATTAGTTCGTATTGCCCTTACATATACATGTAAACATACATATATACATGCATATATACTTACATAAATACACACACACACACACACACACACACACACACACACACACACACACACACACACACACACACACACACACACACACACACACACACACACACACACACACACCACACCCGCGCGCGCACGCACGCCCATAGCGCTATTGTATGGTATTAGGCCTGCCCTTTTGTGTGCCACCAGGCAGTGGGTCAATGACTTCCAGTGGTATTGGATGTGACCGACGCGGTTGAGGGGGAAACTGTGCCTCTAAAGCCTTATCTCGTCTATCCCTTAGGCTTTACTTTTGGAGTAAAAAATAAATAAATAAATAAAAATTATATATATATATATATATATATATATATATATATATATATATATATATATATATATATATATATATATATATATATATATATGATAAATAGAATAAAAATTATCGATGTAAATCTCAGATGTGGTCCTGCATGTATATATGCACATACGTATAGGTGCATATATGCATGCATGCGCATATGCAAGTTCGTACGTAAGCACATATATACATATACATGCATATATGTATATATACTGTAAACATACATAAATACATATGGAAACAGATATATACACATACACATTCATATGCACAAGCATATACACATACCTGTATGCATATAAATTCACATACACACACGCGCACACATACACATACATATACATATACACATACACATACACATACACAACATATACACATACACAACATATACACATGTATAGCACACATACACATACACGTGCACATACACAACATATACACATACACAACACATACACATGTATAGCACACATACACATACACGTGCACATACACAACATATACACATACACAACACATACACATGTATAGCACACGTACACAACACACACACACACACACACAGGCAGATATTCACTGATACAAACATATATACACACAGATATAGACACATACACGTGCAGGAACATACATACAACCGCATACACACCTGTTCTCTCACGTGTGTGCATACATCTATTAAAAAACACGCAATCATCATCATCATCATCATCATCATCATCATCAATCATCATCAATCATCATCAATCATCATCATCATCATCATCATCATCATCATCATCATCATCATCATCATCATCATCATCATCATCATCATCATCATCATCATCATCATCATCATCATCATCATCATCATCATCATCATCATCATCATCATCATCATCATCATCATCATCATCATCATCATCATCATCATCATCATCATCATCATCATCATCATCATCATCATCATCATCATCATCATCATCATCATCATCATCATCATCATCATCATCATCATCATCAATCATCATCATCATCAACAACAATTGGGTGTATACGCCAGGAAGCGCGTTACTTTACTCACACGCCTGCGTCAGTTCCCACGGCATATATACAGTAGAATACGAGTATAATACATATATGTGTTTATATCTATGTAAAATGCAAAGAATTTGTGCGTTCATGTTTGTGTTTACAACATCAGTATTGCCTGGGATTCAAACAGTGATTTGTGACCTTTATCGTTTGTTCTTTTTTTTTTTTTTTTTTTTTACCGATCATCAGGTCATCTGAAATGTTAAAATCAGGTCAGATCTATTCCGTCAAGGATGTACATTGGCCGAAGATCCGTGTAACGAAAAATACATAAATAAATTAATTATATAAAGAAATGAATAGATAGATAATTAGATAAATAAATCAGAAGAAAATATATGAAGTACGTTATTGTGGTGACGGCTTTCGACTGGCTCAGCCTATCCCTTTTCATTATGACGACGGAACATACAAAATCGTCAGCCATTCGACAGAATCTAATTTCTAAATGAACGTAGTGTCTTCCACGAGCTGAATAAAATGGCTTGGGGTCATGCAGAACAAGAACCATTTCAAGGCATCAAATGCAACTGAATAAAATAACCTGGCTGTAGTCAGGAGATAAAGATAAAAGTCAGCTGATTTGGATGGAGGAAAGAATGGCATCATGTCCCACTGGAGCCGGGGAGGGGGGAAGGAGGGAAGTGTGGTCTGAGACTTTCGACGCTGAAGACCTGAGGGTTCTTAGGTCGTCTTTGGAGGAGGAAGAAGAGGAGGAGAAGGAAGAAGAGGAGGAGGGGGAGGAGGAAGAGTAAGAGAGGAGAGGAGGAGGAGGTGGAGAAGCTTAAAGAGGAGACTGAAAAGAAGTAAGAGATTTGTGAAGAGAAGGAGGATGAGGATGAAGATGAGGCTGAAGAGTAAAAGAAGGAGGAGGAGGAGGAGGTAGAGGAGGTAAAAGAGGAGATTGAAAAGGAGTAAGAGGATTATGAAAAGGAGGAGGAGGAGGAGGATAATGAATAGGAAAAAACAGAAGGATAAGTATGAGGAGGAGAATAAGGAAGAAGAGAATATAAAGGAGGAAGTGGAGGAGGAGGAGAAATTGGAAGAAGACATGAAAATGGAGTAGGAAAATTGTGAAGAAGAGTAGGAAGAGAAGGATGAGGAGGAGTGTAAGGAGAATAATGAAGAGGAAAAAAGGAGAAGAATTAGAATGAGGAGGACAATAAGGAGGGAGGGGGAGGAAGAAGAGAAAGAGGAGGAGGAAAAAGAGAAGAAGGAAGAGGAAGGAGGAGGAGAAGGAGGAGGAAAAGAGGAAGAAGGAGGAGGAGGAGGAAAGAGGTGGAGGAGGAAAATGATGAAGTGGTGGAGGAGGCGGAAAGAAGAGGAAAAGGAGGAGGAGGAGGAGAAAGAAGTTTAGGAGGTTGAAAAGGAGGTTGAGGAGAAGGAAAGGAGGTTGAGGAGAGGGAAGGAGGAGGAGAGGGAAGGAGGAGGAGGGGGAAGGAGGTGGAGAAAGAGGAGTAGGAGGGGGAGGGGGGAGGAGGAAGAAGAATCACCAACAAAGCAGGTCGAGGAAATCGCCCCCCGAGTTAGTCGAGTTTCGACGGGGACAGATAGCGACGACAGGAGGGAGGGGAAGGAGGAAGGAGGAGGAGGAGGAGGAGGAGGAGGAGGAGGAGGAGGAAGGGCGGGAAAAAGATGAGTGGTGGGATATGGGTGTACGTGAACACACGAGGACATAAAAAATATACATGTTTGTGTATGTGTGTGTGTGTATATGTACTTTATGTATGTATGTCTGTATCTGCATGCAAAGTGAATGTTGATGGGAGAATATATGGAGATGAGCTGGAACATTATCATTTCGATGTAAAAAGAGTAAAAACAAAATAAATAAACAAATAACATAAAATAAACACACCCTATCTGGGTCACCTTGACGGATCATCTTAAGGGTCATTTGAGAAATCCCATCTCTGGACGTCTCCTGATTGACCCATATTTGACCTTCCTCAACGTATCAGTTCACAGATTACAATTATTCTCAACTTTCATTAAACATATAAACCTTCCCTGTCAATCATGTTTACAAAAACGTTGATGTAGGAAGATTCAGTAACATTATCTCTTGTTTCTTTTCAGTTTCTATGTGAGGAGTTTCAAATTCATTCCAGTTTGCATATCTAACAAAGGAGTTTGATATTTCGTGACCTTTAATCATTCTCGTGTTCTGGTGTTTGTGTTCTGGTGCTGATCTCGGATTCACTAACTTATGGGTTCGAACCCCGCTCTACTCTCCAAATCCTGGCAGTACAATCACATAGGGCAAAAGTGAAGCGTCTGCCGCAGGTAATCAACGCCTCCTGTCGTCGGCTCCTCTCTTTCACCTTCAGTCATTCTTAGTTTTTGGTAGGACACACACAGCAAGGCCTTCCTGTGGATGTGCTGTGTCTTGCGACACTGCTTCTGATCCAGGGCAGTGGGCGAGATGCAGGGATGACCCGTCATCCAGGAGGAGCCAAGATAAGAGGGAGGGAGAAGGGTGGAGGGGAGTGGAGTGTGTGGGGATGGGGTGGGTAGGAGTGGATTTTGTGCCATTATTTTTTTACTACTTCCATTGTAAGGGGGGAAAAGCCTTTGGCATATGTATGTATGTATGTGTGTATGTAAGTATGCATGTATGTATGTATGTATGTATGTATGCATGTATGTACGTGTTTTGGTAGGCCTACTTTGATGTCTTAATTCACAATACTATGTAGAGGGAAAACTATCGCATGGAATACGATGAATATTACTGATGTATTTCCAGAGTGTGGCTTTGTATTTTCAAATGGCCTCGAGGATTAATTTGCAAAGTGAGAGTAAATGCCGGAAAGATTTATATGGAATAAGGAAGTCTAACTGTCGAGAGAGAACCAAAATGCAAAACATTTCTGTTCTAAAGTTCAGAGAAACTGATGTTATCATGAAAGGCTGAATGCGAATATATAAGACTTTTTTCCAGAAAGATAGGAAAAATATAAATAAAAAATAATTGCAAAACTGAGGAGAAAACTGCTAGTGCTTCTAAATCTAGATGCATCAGGATCAAAGCAAACTTTATAGGCAGTTCTGTTGGTGTTAACAATTTCAACGAAGTCATTCAAAACAACAAATGTGTCCTGTATTGGGCACTGGTTGACTATAGAGAGTCAAGCTTGTTGTAAATCCTCTTTCCCTTTAAGCCCATATACTTCAGTGGGAGCATATAATGTAATATGAGGGATGAAACCATATGGTATACTTCAACCTCACCACTATCTTACGTTTATCGTCCAAAGTGATGATGATATGATTTAACGTCACAAACCCCCCCCCCCTATCGGAAGGCTAATATGGTGCCCCTCACAGAGGACTTTGTAGCGTGGAATTTAATGAACCATGGCCTTAGTTCAACTTCGCCGGTGGCAGGATTCGAACCGCCATCTCCACGACCTTCGCCGCAAGTATCGACGCCCCAACCCGCTCAGCCAACGAGCATCGTCCAAAGTACATACATACATATACCAAAGGCTTTTTCCCCCTACGTGAGGGGTAGCTACCCCCCCCCATCGTCCAAAGTAACCCCGATAAATGTAGAATGAAATCTGCCAAAGATCCTTCGAAGTGACCAGTAATAGTTGTATCCCTCGCTGCTAATCTCACCAGTGCACGGTTTCCTCACCAAAGAGAAAGCCACGGTATCTATTCTAAGCCTCCTGAGCTCCACTGATGAAAAGTTGATTGTCTTTAGAGAGGGAGAGAATGTTCTGGACGCCCACACGGAGAACCCATCGGAGGCTCAACCCGGGTCTGGCTCGAGGCTCCCGTGTGTATTATTTGCACCAAACTGAAAAATACCCTAAACATAGGTATAACGATTCACCATCCCAAACCCCCGTCCAACACCAAGACCAACGAAGGTACTAAAGGTTAGGGGCATTTATAATACAAAACTAAAAATCCAAGTGGTTGTGGAAGAGTGTACGCACCCACCACCTTGACACTTCGTGGAACAACTGCGGACAATCTGGTGTCGGCCTAGGCGGTAGCTGCTTGGCTCAGGGCGCGTCTGACTTGAAGGTTTGAATCAAACACTTCAGCCAATTTCCCTTTCCGGATCAAGAGCGACCACCCGCCCCGGCCTGAATCAGGAATCAAAGAGGAGTGTTACGGTGAGAGGGGGTGGTGGAATTGGTCAGTGGAAATTCAACAGTGGGGCATCTCTCAGTCTTCAGGACTCCCGTCTCCAGTCACAGCGGGGCCACCATGCACAGGAGACACGTTGGTTAGGGATCCATAACGAAGCTGAATGAATATTGATTCATGAAAAGTGCGTCTGCCCTTTGGTTGGTCTTCTCTCTCTGTCTGTCTGAGTGTCCAACACACCCTCTACAATGACGGAAAACCAATGAGTCGATTTAATTATCGACAATCCGACCATGCGCCAGGTAGTACTGAATTGCATGGTATCAATAGAAGAACGAAGAAAGAAAATGTTAGAGGAGAGGAAGAGATGAAGAACGAGGACAGCCAAATAGAAGGAAGAAAAAAAGAAGATGGAAGAAATATGGAAGGACGAGGAGGAGGTGGAGGAGGAGGGGGAGGAAGGGGAGGAGGAGGAAGAGGAGGAGGCGGAGGAGGAAGAGGAGGAGGAGGAGGAGGCGGATGATGAAGAAGATAGGGGAGTGAGAAGTTCTCTTGACCCTAATTGGGGCAAAGAAGTGACAGGTGGGAGTATTGGTCTGTGGAAAAAGTTGTGCACCTCAAAATAAGCAGAAAGAGGAGAAGAGGGAAGGGGGAAGAGGAGGAGGAAGAAAGAAGAAGAGTGAGAAGGAGGATGAAGAGGTGCAAAGGAGCCGGAAAGAAAAGGAAGAGGAGGGAAGGGAGAAGGAATAAAAGAGGAGAAGGAGGAGGAAGAGATAGCAGAGAAGGTTGAAGAAAGAGGAAAAGGAGGAGGAAGAGGAAGAGAATAAGAAGGAGGAAAGAGGAGGAGGAGGAGAAAGAAGTAGGAAGCCGAATGTGGAGGAGGTATAGGGAGGACGAGGAAGAGTAGAAGGAAGAGGAGGAGGAGGGGGAGGAAGAGGAGGGGAGAGGGAGGAGGAGGAGGAGGAGGTCAATGATAGACAACGGAAGACGTAGGGAAAGGAGAGGACGGGAGGGGAATCCCTCAACCAGAAGGAAAGTGCAAGGAGTGTCACTTCAAGGTTATCCAGACTCCTTCAAAGGAGCCTGGAAGAAGAAGAAGAAGAGGAGGAGGAGGAGGACGAGGACGAGGACGAGGAAGAAGAAGAGGAGGAGGAGGACGAGGACGAGGAAGAAGAAGAGGAGGACGCTAAGGAGGGGGAGGGGGAAGAGGAAGGGAGGAAGAAAAGGAGGAAGAAGACAGGCGAAGGCAAGGAAAAGAGGAAAAAGAGGAGTGAAGGAAGAAGGAAAACATGTACAGGCGTAGGATGACTTTGGTTTTGGACAGAGGAGGAGGAGGAGGAAAAGGAAGAAAGGGAAGAGGAAAAAAGGAAAATAAAAAGAAGGAAAAGGAAGTAAAAAAAAAAGGAAGTTTAAGGAGAAAAGGAAGAAGAAGAAGAAGACGGGAAGGAAGTGGATATTTGGAAAAGAAAAGAAGAGGAGAAGGATAATTATTTCTCTAAAAACAGAAAGGAAAAGAGAAAAGAAAAGAAGAGAGGATTGGAAAGGTTACAAGGTTCGCATGGCACCAGAAGAGAGAGAGAGAGAGAGAGAGAGGGAGGGAGGGAGGGAGGGAGGGAGGGAGAGAGACAGACAGACAGAGAGAAAGAGAGAAAAAGAAAGAGAAAGAGAGAGACAGCCACAGAGAGAGAGAAAGAGAAATAGTGAGAGAGATAGAGAGAGAGAGATTGAGAGACAGAGAACAAGTAATCATTACAACAGAACAAAGAGACTGTTAGTACCTTAACGAGGTCTCACGGGAACCTAACTCCCGAACCGGTTCTCTTCCAACCAATCAGTCAGAGCCTCCTGCACTAATGGGAGCCTCTCCCTCGGCTGAATAAAATCATCTGACGGCAACCATAATAAGTGTATAGGTCCTTAGAAGTACTGAATGGGTTATACACACGAAGGAGTACCAGGATACCAAGCCAGGATACCAGGATACCAAGCCAGGATACCAGGATACCAAGCCAGGATACCAGGATACCAAGCCAGGATACCAGGATACCAAGCCAGGATACCAGGATACCTGGATACCAAACCAGGATACCAGGATACCAAGCCAGGATACCGGGATACCAGGATACCAATCCAGGATACCAGGATAACAGGATACCAGGATACCAAGCCAGGATACCAGAATACCAGGATACCAGGATACACGGACAGATGGGGGAAGCCAACATTGGGCTATATTTTCTCCAACCTCCGATTAATCGGTGGTACCACCCACCTCCAGAACTTTTTCCGCCGTCAAATCACTCTCTGGCAAACTATTTTGTTTTCTCAACAAAAACGCATATAATGTCACTTGGTATGCTGAAGGAAAATATTATTTTCCTCCAGCATATAATCAGATTCCTTCCTGAAAGCTGCAAATCTTCTCCAACAGTCGGAGGAAAAAATAGACCAATGTGATAACATCTTCAGTAGAATAAAATCGTCTGATGATAGCCAGAACAAAGTCATGAAAGATTTCCATCGTGTGGAAAAAAGTCTTGCGGAAGATTTATTGATTGATTATTCCCTTTAGCTTCGAGAAGTGTCCTTCTTTTCTTCTGTCCTCCCTCCACCTCCTCCTCTTTCTCCTCCTCCTCCTCTTTTTCCTCCTCCTCCTCCTTCTCCTTTTCCTCTCGTGTTTCTTTAAAGACAGGTAGTCTGGATAACTTCTGATTTAATTTTACCTGAGCTGAAGTATAGGGATAATGTGTGTGTATATATATATATATGTATGTATATATATGTATGTATATATGTATGTATATATATATATGTATATATATATATATACGTATACATATATGCATAGGGTACATGAAGACATCTTGACTTCTTCAGTACGAAGATCTTGATATATTTTGTTCTGTCTAGCATCAGATAATCTTATTCAGCTGATGACAGTCCGTGGTGAGCAAGTGAAGCCCTGTTTTCGTTATTCTTGTGCAGCGTTTCCCAACCTTTTCCGACCATAGCACCCCCTGTTGTCATGTCTAAGCAGTCCAGCACCCCGATCTTGTTATTAGATTGGCAAGATTGTTGAAGTTCCGGTCATATCTACCAGTTACTTTGAGACCTCTAGTTGGAACTGTCACGATATTTGAGACCGTTGGAGATGGTAATAAGACCATTGAGACACCTCGAATGTCTTAGACCAGCGTTTCCTAACCTTTTCCGACCATAGCACCCCCCTGTGGTTATGTCTAAGCAGTCCAGCACCCCTATCTTGTTATTAGAAGGTTAAAAGAAAGTGAAGTGTACTGCTTGATGATTTATTTTCTTGATTCCTTAGAACTGAAACAAATTGACAATATTGTTTGTAGAGGAAATAAGAACACACTATAAAAATAAAATGGC
>NC_134809.1:7289855-7294855 GCF_046742065.1 Oratosquilla oratoria
CTCCTAGCCTGTTGGCAACCTCCTCCTAGCCTCTCGAAAACCCCCTTCTAGTTTCTCGACAACCTCCTTCTAGCCTCTAGTCAACCTTCTCCTAGCCTCTCAGCAACATACCTCTTCCTAGCCTCTCGGCAACCTCCTCCTAGCCTCTCGAGATCCCTCTTCTATCCTCTCGGCACCCCCCTAGCCTCTAGGCAACCTTCTCCTAGCCTCTCAGCAACATACACCTTTCTAGCCTCTCGGCAGCCTCCTCCTAGCCTCTCGAGAACCCCCTTCTAGCCTCTCGGCACCCCCTCCTAGCCTCACGGCAACCCCTTCCTAGCCTCACGGCACCCCCTTCCTAGCCTCACGGCACCCCCTTCCTAGCCTCACGGCACCCCCTTCCTAGCCTCTCAGCAACCCCCTCCTAGCCTCTCAGCAACCTCCTCCTAGCCTCTCGAGATTCCCCTTCTATCCTCTCGGCACCCCCCTAGCCTCACGGCACCCCCTTCCTAGCCTCTCAGCAACATACATCTTTCTAGCCTCTCGGCAACCTCCTCCTAGCCTCTCGAGAACCCCCTTCTAGCCTCTCGGCACCCCCTCCTAGCCTCACGGCAACCCCTTCCTAGCCTCACGGCACCCCTTTCCTAGCCTCTCAGCAACCCCCTCCTAGCCTCTCAGCAACCTCCTTCTAACCTCTCGACAGCCTCCTCCTAGACTCTCAGCACCCCCGTCCTAGCTTCTCGGCAATCCCCTCCTAGCCTCTCTGCACCACCCTTCTAGCCTCTCAACAACTTCGTCCTAACCTCTCTGCACCCTTCTCCTAGCCTCTCAGCATCCCCGTCCAAGAACCCTCTCCAAGACTCTCGTTAGTGATTTCTTCATGTGATGTTGCCTTGGACCGAATCGCCATCATGTCGCCTCCAACTCTTTCGCAACTTCTTCGGTTTTGAATAAGAAGTCCCCCCCCCTTTTCCCCCTTCCCCTGCCCCCCTCCCTCCATCCCACGGTCCTCCACTCCACTCCATCCGGTTTCCCCCCTCCCCTCCCCTCCCCTCCCCTCCCCGCCCTCTTTTTCCGTCTACCTCTTTGTTCCCATCTCATCCGATTCCTTCATTCCCTTTCATCCTCTACCATTTCCCCTCGTTTCCCCTCTTTTCCTCCCTCCCCTCTACTGCCTCTCCTTCCCCTTCCCTGTCCTCCTTACCCCTTCCTTGCCTTCGCCTTCCTCCCTCCCTTCCCTCTTTCCTCATCTGCCGCCTTACCATCTCCTTTCTTGTCTTCCATACCACTTCCTCTCCTCACTCCCTTCAAATGTTTCCCCCCGCACTGCCTTCCCTTCCCCCCTTTCCTGTCCTCCTTGCCCTTCCCCTGCCCTCCTTCCTTCCCCCTCCTCATGCCTGCGAACTGGATTATTTATAAGTTGGGAATTCTGAGGACGCTCCTGCCCACTTCCAAAGGGAAGCTCTTCAAATAACACAAACTGGCTGACTGACTGGCTGGCTGACTGACTGGCTGACTGGCTGGCTGGCTGACTGACTGGCTGACTGACTGACTGACTGGCTGGCTGGCTGGCTGACTGATTGACTGGCTAGCTGGCTGGCTGGCTGGCTGGCTGGCTGACTGGCTGGTTGACTGACTGACTGTTTGACTGGCTGGCTGGCTGGCTGATTGACTGGTTGACTGACTGACTGTCTGACTCAGATTCACTCACTCACCCATATACTCATACTCGCTAATAATCACTCATACTCACTCATACTCACTCATTCATACGCGCTCATACTTACTCACTCATACTCGCTCATACTCACTCATACTCCCTCATACTCACTCATACTCGCTCATACTCGCTCATACTCACTCATACTCGCTCACACTCACTCATACTCGCTCATACTCACTCATACTTGCTCATACTCACTCACTCATACTCGCTCCTTCTCATTTACTCACTCACAAACACTCGTACTCACTCACTCACTCATACACACACTAATTCACTCAACCGCTGTCATCGTTATCATCATCATCATTCCCATCGTCATCATCATCGTCATCGTCATCGTCACCATCAATGTCACCATTACCATCACAATCACAAACACCATAACCATCACAATCACAACCACAGTCACAATCACAATAACAATACCAATCACAATCTCAGTCACCATCACCACTCTGCCCCAGTCCGGAGATCAGGTGCCGGTCCCTCGGGATCGCACCTCCTTGAGAATGTCGGGCAGCCTGTGTCCATCCATTTGGCATCGGTGGGGCCGAGATTGGATAACTGCCTCCATCTTCCTGGTGATGATAGTGATGATGATGATGATGATGATGATGATGATGATGATGATGATGATGATGGAGATGGTAGTGATGATGGTGGTGATGATGATGATGATGGAGATGGTAGTGATGATGGTGGTGGTGATGATTATGGTGATGATGGTGATGGTAATGGTGATGAAGGTGATGAAGATGGTGCTGATGATGGTGATGGTAATGGTGATAGTAATAGTGATGGTGATAATGGTGGTGATGGAGATGGTGGTGATAATAGTGGAGTTGGTGATGGTGATTATAGTGTATCAATTTGTTGCCACCTCCTCTTTCTTGCAGAAGATCCGCGTCCTTCAGGTAACCGGCAACAGCCTCCGAGCTGTTGAGCGAAGAAAGAGAGAAAGATAGAGAAGAGAGAGAGAGAGAGAGAGAGAGAGAGAGAGAGAGAGAGAGAGAGAGAGAGAGGGAGAGAGAAGGGCAAATTGCACAAACAGATGGATCGAGTCAGCTGAAGATCAGATGTGGTTTTCGGATAACCACACACACACACACACACACACACACACACACACACACACACACACACACACACACACACACACACACACACACACACACACACACACACACACACACACACACACACACACACATACATATATATATATATATATATATTACATATACACAAACACACCAAAGACTTCTTTCCCTTATAAGGGATGTACCCAGCCAAGGCACGAACCGACCCCCCCCCCCCGCGCCTCCATCCCATCTTATGGCATTCCATCCGTCCCCCATTAATCTCGCTTCCGTCTTAGCTTTCATACACCGTGAACTGGCACTGAATGAATCGGTCGTTATTCCGACCCAGTGCCAATGGCGTCGACGAGGAGGAGGAGGAGGAGGAGTTGGCACCAAGGACACCAGGCGAGCGAGGTCAGTGACCTAACACCTCAGAAGTCAGCCATCTCATTGGTAAACATAATGGTAAAAAAAGAGAGAGAGAGAGAGAGAGAGAGAGTCTGTGAGAGAGAGAGGGAGGGTGGCACTACAGAGACGAATAAAATCGCCTGACGGTGGATAGAAGAGAGGGTAAAGTACTGTCTGGCATGAGAGGGTTTATTGGGAGCGGCTGTGATACCTTTACTGCCCTTAATCTATTTGCGCTGCATTTTCGTCTTATTTAATTTCATTTTCTTTGACGTCATTTCGCTTTGTTTTATTCTAATCGATTTCATTTTATTCATTTATTTCTTATCTTATTTCTTATTATTTTTATTTCACTTTTGTTTTGCTTAATTTATTTTTTGTATCATTTTGTTTTATCTAATATGGTTTAATTCAATCTAACTAAATTCAACTTAATTTAACCTAATCTAACTTCATCTACCTTAATATAATCTAATTCAGTTCGATTTAATTTTTTAAATTTTATCTTTTTTTATTTGATTTACTTGAGTTCACTTTAGTTGATTTGTGTATATAGTTAATCTCATTCAGTTCAATATAATCTAATTCAATTGAACTAAATTGATTCAAGTTGATTTAGTCTAGTTAATTTCATGTAATTTTATTCAATTTTAGCCTAGTTATATTTTATTTTATTTGACTTTATTTACTCTAGTTTAATCTAATCTAATTCAATCCAATCTAATCTAATGTAATGTAATGTAATATTACGTAATGTAATATCATGTAATGTAATGAAATGTAATTAAATCTAATCTAATCTAATCTAATTCAGATTATTTTTGTTTTATTTAGTTACATTTTTCATTTTGTTTAATTTTTTTTCATCTTTGTTTATCACGACATCTTAACACCTTCAGACCGGTGTCGCGGTTCACTAATGTCTGTCTCGGCCGTAGATCAGAAAACCAATACAGGGCGTCGCCGAATTGAAAGGGGTTAATGCGACGCAGGAGACGTGACGCTCCTATTGAGTTTAGGTCCATATTGGTAAACTTAAAGATACTGTTTGCATTTAACCCTTAACACCTTTTAACTCGCAGAGGCGCCCCCATCAACCTAATGTTCTTGTTTATTTTTTTATTTTTTTTTATTAGGGCGGGTTAGGGCGTCGTTACTTGCGGCAAAGGTCGAGCTGAGGTGCGGTTCGAATCCTGCCTCCGGCGAAGTTGAGCCAAGGGCATGGTTCATTAGATTCCATGTTACAAAGCCCTCTGTGAGGGGCACCGTCCTAGCCTCCCATTTATATATCATTTATTTATCTGTTTATTTACTAATTCGTTTGTTTATTTATTTATTTTTTAATTATTATTTATTTATTTATTTATTTATTATTTTGTGATATTTATCTATTTATTTATTTGTTTATTTACTAATTCGTTTGTTTATTTATCTATATATTCATTTATTTATTTATTTTTCTATTTATTTATTAATTTACTTGTATCTATATGTTCATTTATTTATAAATTAATTTATACATTTATATGTTCATTTATTCATTCATTTTTATTTATATATTCATATGTTTATTCACCAATTTATTTATTTATTTATTTACATATATATTTATTTATCTATTTATCTATTTATCAATTTAGTGGATTTTTCACTTATCTTTTGTATTTTTCCTCTTTCCACATCTCATCCATTCCGATTTCCTCCTTTCATATAGTTGAGGAAGGAGAAGGTAGCTTTGAGGACATAATTCACTTGCATTAACAACCTCACAGTAACAATCTAAATCTAATAATCTAATCTACAAG
>NC_134809.1:7299855-7304855 GCF_046742065.1 Oratosquilla oratoria
CATTTAGTATTTTTGTTATAACTTCTGTTTTACTATTATTATTATAATAGTGCATCCCATTTTTGCTTAGGTCTAGAGTACATATACGAATTTTACATATCGCTACATACATACATACATATATACATACATGCATGCACGCATACACATATACACGACTCAAGGCGCAGTGGTAGAGTTCCCGGCCGCCACTATGGCGGTCAGGGTTCGAGTCCCTCCCAGGGCTGAAATAATTTCAGTATCGCTGCGCTGCGAGTCGTTACTCCAATCCTTGTGAGCTGGGAGTTCGGTGTGTGTGTGCACGTGTAAGGTCACTGTATTACCCATAGAGCTCTTCCGGAAGGGAAATAACTGTCGATCACGACCCTAACATGTGATCCAAGATCATTGTGAATGGCACATACATATATGCATACAATCATACATACATATATATACACACACGTACATACATACATTCATGCATACATACATACATACATATATATACACACACGCACATACATACATTCATGCATACATACATATATATACACACGTACATACATTCATGCATACATACATACATATACACATACATGCATACATACATATACACATACATGCATGCATACATACATGCGTACATACATGCATACATACATACATACACAAACCTACATAGATACATATGTTTTTATTATGTATATATATATGTATATATATATATATATATATATATATATATATATATATATATATATATATATATATATATATATATATATATATATATATGGGGTGACCGGGTGAAAGCATATACTCACCTCTATCCACACCCTATCCACTCCTATCCACACCCAATCCTCACCACCACCCATCTTAGCACCCCGTGGATGACGAGTCATCTTTGACTCACGTTACACTGCTGGTCTCAAAGACAATGCAGCGAGTCACAGCGCCCTTATTGCACTGTGAGTAAGCACTGTTCAAGTCTTGGACATTGAGCAACCCCAAGATGAAGGTTGATATTTGACCCAACGTAAGAACCCTCTCAAATGATCACAAAATAGAAAGATTGATGAAAGATCTAAAGAATGTTAATTGGAATATCGTGGGATTATGCTAAGTCCAAAGGGAGAGGAAGAGCTGGTGTATGATTATATATGCTCGTATGCGTGTGTATGTATGTGTGTATGCATGTATTTATGTATGTATATAGGTATGTGTGTATGCATGTATTTATGTATGTATGCATATATGTATATATGTATGCATGTATGTGTATATATGCGTACGTATGTATGTATGTGTGTATGTATGTATGCATGCATGTATGTATGTATGCATGTATGTATATGTATATGTACTTATGTATGTCTGTATGTGTGTATGTATGTATGCATGCATGTATGTATGTATGCATGTATGTATGTATGTATAAATGTACTTGTGTATGTATGTCTGTATGTATGCATGTATGTATGCATGCATGTATGTATATAGGTATGTATGTATGCAAGTATGTATGTTTACAAAGGTTTACAAAGGCGGAGCATGCCGACAGGAGACCTTTTGGTCCATATCTAGGTCGGATGCGAAAAAAAAAACTGATAAATAAATACATAAATGGATGAATATAAAATGTAGTAATGTAAATAATAATTAAAATACATATACATGTGTATATGTATGTACTTATGTATGTCTGTATGTGTGTGTGTGTGTGTGTGTGTGTGTATTTGTGTATGTGTTTGTATGTGTGTGTGTGTGCGCGCACGCGCGCAGAATATATATATATATATATATATATATATATATATATATATACTCTTCTGAGGGATAAACACAGGTGATGTCGATCCTTTTCTTGTTTTTTCTGAAACCTTCTCCTTCCTCGTGAGGAGGAAGGGTAAGAGTAAGAGATGAAGTGGGTGGTGAAGGAGGAAGAGGAGGAAGGGGAGGAAAAGGATGAGGAGGAGGAAGAGGAGGAGGAGAAGGAGGAAGAGTAGGAGGAGGAAGAAGAGGAGGAGGAAGAAGAGGAGGAGGAATATAAAGAGGAAGACGAGGAGGGGGAGGAACATGAGGAAGGACGAGGAGGAGGAGGAAGAGGAAAATGAGGAAAAGCAGGACGAGGAGGACGAGGAGGAGGAAAATGAAGAGGAGGAGGGGAAGAACTGGACGAGGAGTAAGATCAGGAGCAGGAAGAGGAGGAGGAAGAGAAGAAGGAAGAGAAGGAGGAGAGGACTGGACTCTGATCGATAGACATCGTCTTCTACGCGTTTGATATTGAGGCCATATCGGACAGATAGACGGGCAACGGACGGGCAACGGACGCGTCTGCCCATCAGTTCTGTTCTTTTGACTTTTTTCCCGTCAGTGACTTTAGTTAAAAAAGTCGGTCAGGTCGTTAGATGTTCGGTCAGGATACTACGAGTCATGTCACTTGTTCGAGATGCGTGCCGCTTATTATTCCCTTTGATAGCGAGCTGGGGACTGATAACGAAGTCAGACAGAGGGCAAAGAAAAAAAAAAAAAAAAAAAAAAAAAAAAAAAGAGAGAGAGAGAGAGAGTAGACAATAGATATTCATCAAAATCGACATCAGCTCTCTCAGATGAAAGATAGTCTGTCAGCAAAAAATGTGTAAATAAATAAAATAAATAGACAAATAGATAAAATAAACAAAAGTAAAGTAGAAAATAAATAAGTGAATAAATAGATAAATAAATATATAAATAAATAAATAAATGAATAAGATAAATAGAATTAATAAATAAAAAGATATATACAAATAAAAATAAATAAAAAATGAATATATATAAATAGGTAAAATAAATTTATAAATAAACTACTCTACGGAAAGTACTTGCGCTGTTCATGCATCGCTACTGAACACTCCAAGAATGGCTTCACTTTAATCGAATAAAATCTGCTGACGGCAGCCACGAGCCCAAACCTCAACGAAAGGTTTCTGACTTCGGGAGTAATCTATATGTAAATGAAACCATTTGACAACTGGGTAGAATATGCCACAGAAACTGTTTCGAAAAGATTAACAAAGTCAGATGTGCCTTCTGTCCTGCTGTACGGCTGAGAGACGTGGACACTGATTATTGACTAGGAAGAATCGTCTCGAATATCTTGTGACTCAGTCAAGGCCTATTACGGGCATAATTCATGAACGTCATTTCCGGTATGCTTTCTTCATAAGGGGTTATCATATTGGGATATTTTTCCTCCAACCTCAGATTCATCGTCTGTACCGCTCACCTCCGGAATTTTTTTCCGCCGTCAAATCACTATGACAAACTTTTTTTGTTTCCTCAACAAAGATACATGGAATGTTATTTGATATTCTGGAGAAAAATAATTTTCCTCCAGCAAAATTCTTTTTCCTCCAGCAAATATTTTTTCCTCCAGCAATTTTTTTCCTCCAGCAATTTTTTCCTCCAGCAAATTTTCTCCAACAGTCGGAGGAAAAATAGACCAGTGTGATAACGTGGTTGGTTGGAATAGAAAGGGTGACAACATGGAAGCTTGCCCGTGGAAACCGTGGGGGACTAGCGGCGACGTGTGAGTGAAGTAACACGTCCCCTGGGGTATGCTCCTCATACAAGATGACAACCCACAGCGCAGGAAAAGACATTTGACAACGGACGTCTCTTCTTCAGCTCAACAGAGCGACTTGCCAGGAAAGAGAATTAAATGTATTTGACCTAAAACGAAGCAAAGAGGTTCACGCTGGTGTTTCGAAGGGTGTTCCACGTCTGAATAGAACCGCCTGGTAGTGGGAAGAATGAAATATGTTCGATACAGAGCGGAGGATCGAGCGGAAGGGGAACCTCCCTGTCTAGACGTTCGTGTTGATCTGCGGTGGCAGGGTCACAGGAGCGGGAGCAACAGGTTGGGCTGCATTCGAGACGTACAGCGACTTCGACTTCTTCTCCCTCCTCCTCCTCTTCCTCCTCCTCCTCCTCCTCCTCTTCATCCTCCTCCTCCTCCTCCTCTCCCTCTTCTTCTTTCTCTTCCTGTTCTTGTTTTTCTTGTTGTTGTTTTTATAAAAAAAATTCTTGTTTTTGTTCCTTTTCTTTCTCTTCTTCTTCCTCTTCCTCTTCTTCCCCTCCCTCTCACTATTCCTCTTCATCCTCTTACTCTTCCTCCCCTTCTTTATCTTCCTCCTCTTCTACTTCTCCCTCTTCCTCTTCTTCTTCTCCCTCTTCCTCTTCTTCTCCTTCCTCTTCTCCTTCCTCTTATTCCACTTTCTCTTCTTTCCCTTCCCTTTCTTTCTCTTCCTCTTCTTTCTATTTCTTTTCCCCTTCTTTCTCTTTCTCTTCTTCTTCTTCCTTTTCTTCTTCTTCTTCTTCTTCTTCTTCTTCTTCTTCTTCTTCTTTTTTCTTTGTCTTCGTCATCGTCTTCGACTTCGTCTTCCTCCTCTTGTTCCTTTTCTTCTTCTTCTTCTTCTTCTTTTTCTTCTTTTTCTTCTTCTTCTTTTTCTTCTTTTTCTTCTTTTTCTTCTTTTTTCTTTGTCTTCGTCATCATCTTCAACTTCGTCTTCCTCCTCTTCCTCCTCCTCTTCTTTCTTTTCTTCTTCCTTTAATTTTCTCCTTCTTCTTCTTCCTCTTCTTCTCCCTGTAGTCAGGTCTAAGCGGTCCAGCATCCCCGAACTAATATCTTGTTACTAGAACGATAAAGGAAAGTGTGTGTTGATATGCATGGCTTCCTAGAAGAACCTTCTAGAATGTATTTCAGTATCCCCAGGAGGGACACGCTGCTTTAGGGGCTGAATGCCCTGATGAACATTGACCCCGTTCACGAAATCATCTCCTTGTAAAATTTTCCTTTACATGCAAAAATTTAGGAAATATTTTAACTACAAAGACTACTGATTTAAACTCCTTCGGAGTAGAATTTTTTCGAACCTGAATGAAGCAGTTTAACTTCAGTCTTAACCAGGAGAGCTCAACTTCCATCGATTTAATCCTGTTTTACCCAGATAATTAGGAATGTAACCTTGCACCTA
>NC_134809.1:7309855-7312355 GCF_046742065.1 Oratosquilla oratoria
TACACACACAGATACACACGCACACACACACATACACACACACACACACACACACAAAGTGGTTGTTTTGTTGGGGAGAAAGCTATTGTGTTGACAAAAGTTATTTGCCAGTTGACGTCATGTCACGCTGCGAGGAGATTTACTGTTGCGTTGTGACGCCATGTTGTACCGAGAGGTGATTTGCTACTGCAGTATGACGTCATGTCGTGCTAAGAAGTGATTTACTACCCTGTTATGACGTCACAGGGGCGGTGTTTATGTCATTGACGTTATGTAGCGCTAAAAGGTGATTTGCTGCTGCAGTATAACGTTATGTCGTGCTAAGAGATGATTTGTTGCTACATTACGGCGTCATGCCGTACTAAGAAGTGATTTGTTGCCCCGTTATGACGTCATTAGGGCGGGGTTTACATCCTTGACTTTATGTAGCGCTAGAAGGTGATTTGCTGCTGTAGTATGATGTCATATTGTGCTAGAAGGAGATTTGCGGCTACAGTGTGACGTTATTTCCTGCTAAAAAGTGATTTGCTGCACCGTTGTGACATCATAAGAGGCAATTCGCTGTTTGCATTATGACGTCATGTGCCAAGAAGTGATTTGCTGCAGCTGTATGACGTCATGTCGTGCTAAGAGGCGATTTGCTACCTCGTTATGACCTCACAGAGGGCGGAGTTTACGCCCATGACGTCATATCGTGCTAAGACGCGATTTGCTATTGCTTTAGGACCTCACAGGGGGCGGGGTTATACCCATGACGTCATGTCGTGTTAAGAAGCGAGGATGAATCATTGACATGACCTTGGGCGGACGGTAAGTCCACAAATGTTGAAAATTATGACAATTTGTTTTCCTCAAGAAGGAGAAAAGAACTGGAGGGTGGAGTGGAGTGGGTGGAGCGTAAGCCTCTTGATCCACTGGCCTTGCATTCCACTTCCTTTCGACTTGAGTGGAATGCAGCCAGCGGGAGAAGCGAGGAGAATAATATTTTTTTTACGAAGCAAAGAAGGATTTCTTTTTAAGCGAATGGAATCGCTTGGAGTTTTTCTTTTTTTCAGGATTTTTTTGTCTGTTTGTTTATTATTATTTGCTTGATTTTCGTTTATTATTATTTATCTGTCAATTTATTATTATTCACTATTTACCTGTTTATTATCAAACTATACCTATGCATTTATTTATTTTATTATTATTTATATTATTATAATTTTTATTTGTTTATTTGTTTATCATTATTATGTTTGTTTTTTCGCATCCGACCTAGTTTATGAACACACACACACACACACACACACACACACACACACACACACACACACACACACACACACACACACACACACACACACACAACGTAACACACCCTTATTGCTCCTACTCCTACTCCCCTCCTGCACCCTTTCCATCGCCTTGGGATGTTCACTATGCTTTGAAGTCGTGGATAACTCAGTGTTTTCTCATCTGTCGACGAAAATACCCACGTGTGTGTGTGTGTGTGTGTGTGTGTGTGTGTGTGTATATTCACCTTGGTCTTTGGATCACGTGTTGGACTCGTGATCGACAGCTATTTCCCTCCCGGAAGAGAGCTCAGAGCTCGTATGACCGATCTATGGGTAATGCTATGACCTTTCACACACCGAGTATGTGTGTGTATGTGTGTGTGTGTAAGAAAGACGTCATCTATCCCCTCCTCCTCCTCTTAGATCTCCCTTTTCCTTCCCTTCCCTTCCCTTCCTTTCACTGCTCTTCCCTTCCCTCCCATCTCCCTTTCTCTCTCAGGCTATGCCACGTCTCTGTGTCTCCTTCTCTCTCCTCCTCCTCCTCCTCCTCCTCCCTCTGATCTCTCTTCTTCGCTGTGAAGGACGCTGTAGATGGAGAGAGAGTTCCCATGGGTGATGTGAGATTCCAGGAGGGGTAAGGGGGAAGGGGGAAGGAGGAAGGGGGGAAGGCGGGAGGGGGAAGGAGGAGGAGGAGGAGGAGGAGGGAAATCGTGGGTTCCCGTGTGCCCCAGCGGCAATTATGATGATAATGATGATGGTGAGGGTAGTGATGATGGTGATGATGATGATGATGATGATGACGGTGGTGATGATGATGGTGGTGATGGTGATGATGAAGATGGTGATGACGATGATGATGATGACGATGATGATGCCGATAATGATGATGATGATGACGATGACGACGAAGGCGATGGTGATGAGCGTGATGGTGATGACTATAATGGTGATGATGACGATGGTGATGAGGGTTATGGTTTCATTCTTGTAGCTGTAGTTACTGTAGTTGTATCTACTGTAGTTGTTGGGGTTCTAGTTATTGTTGTATTTATTGTTACTGTTATAGGCGTTGTAGTTATTGTAATTGGTATATCTGAGTATTTTGTAGTTTTGGCAGCTGTTGTACCTCTTGTAGTTGTTCGGTTTGTTGTAGCTATTGTATATAATACATTTGTTGTAGTTGCCATAGCTATTGTAGTTGTAGTTCTTGTAGCTCGTGCAGT
>NC_134809.1:7317355-7339855 GCF_046742065.1 Oratosquilla oratoria
CCTACACTTTCACCTACACCTAATCCTACTGTACACCTACATCTACCAGTACACCTAGCGTTAGAATTAGGAGAGGTACAAATACCCCCAAATTGAATCAAATTTAACTCTTCATAGATACTCTAGTATTACATGTTTGAATAGATTTATCACCACATACAGACAAAGATACAGCTAATGATATTGCTCAAATGACATGATCAGAGCTCTCTAGATTTATTTACACGTTTCACACACAGAATTTCATTTCGCTAAAATTCATTTTTTGTTCTCTTATAAACGCCCGCCAAATTCAAATGAACATCGAATGAACATTGAACACCTTAGGTTGTTAATAAGGCGATTCACTATTACGAGGCGTATGTTCCTCAAAGGAGCTTTGGAGTATTGCGATTCATAGATGTCTGAATAGATGAACCTCTCATAGAGACACGCACTTACACGCACGTAGGCACATAAGAACATAAAAGAAGAGCCTGTAAGAGACCATAAGGCCTACAACAGGGAGTTCCATGTCCAGTACCACCTATCGTCCACATCCATAGAATTATCTAACCTCTTAAAACAATCGATAGTTTCAGCACTCACTTCGTGGTTACTAAGTCTGCCATTCATTGACCACTCTATTGGTTAATCAGTCCTTACCTATTTTATTTTCAACGCTTTAAACTCCGATGACAAGACTCTTGTCATTTGGTCCAATAAAAAAAAAATCATAAAACACCAAAATGTTTGATCAAACACCAGAAAAATATGAAGTCAGTCCTCGCACGGTCAAGCCGCATCAGATGATATTCGGACATACGGGCCGGCGCGAGGCCTACCATATCCGGTTTTTCGTATCTACATCACGAGTGGCTGACATGAGTTGAATGGGTTAAATCCAAATTCGTCCAATTTAAAAACATTACTATGAGTCCTGCCCTGTTGTTTTAATATGATGACCTTGTCAATATCACTCTTGTTAAATCCTTTGATTCACTTCAACACCTCTATTACATCACCCCCGGCACTCTGTGTCTTTTTAGTGAGTGTAAATTAAGGTGCTAAGCCGATCCTCATAGGGTAAATTTGTTAGCCCATGTATCATTTTAGTCATTTTCCTCTGTACTAATTCTAGTGAATTGATATTCATCCTATAGGACGGAGACCAAAACTGTACCACATAGTCAAGGATGGGTCTAACTAACGCCAGAGTTTGATAACTACATCTGCACTTTTATTCATAACCATTCTAGCAATGAAACCTAATGCTCTATTAACTCTATTCCCGGTGCTAACACACTGTCTCTTGGATTTAAGATCAGGATTCACTAGCACTCTTTCTCTCTCGCACTCAATTTTCTCTGAAACTGTGTTATCTAAGCTACATCTGCTTTCTGGGTTGTGTAAGCTTCCACTTAACACTCTGCACTTTGACCTATTGAAGTTCATTTGCCATTTCACCAAGCATGTAAACAATTTGTTAAGATCTTCCTCCAATATCCCGGCGTCTTCTCCTGACCTGATTTGGCGTCCTATTTTAGTGTCGTCCGTAAACTTACTAACATCATTAATAATTCTATTGTCCAAGTCGTTTATATACATAATGAACAATTAGGGACCCAAACCCGAACCCTGGGGAACTCCACATGTAACACTTCCCATTTGAATTTTACACCGTTAATGGAGATCCACTGTTTTCTATCACTGATACACGGTGTATTCCAACACTTTTCCTCCTATACCATTGGTAAACCCATGCTGTGAGTCATGAATCAAATTATGTCACTTAATGTGATCTCTGATTCTATTAGCTATTGTTGATTCTGGTGTTTTACCTATAACCTGCGTCAAACTGAGCCTGTAGTTGTGCAAAGACGATTTATCTCCCTTTTTGAAAACAGGAACAACGTTTGCCTATTCCCAAGGAATAGGCACGAACCCAGTGTCTACTGACTTACTAAATATTTTCGTTAACTGGTCGCAGATTTCAAATTTACACTCTTTAAGCACTCTCGAAAAAAAAATCTGTCTGCACCCGGGGATTTTGTAATTTTAAATTTATCAATCAGTTTGAATACATCTTCCTTACTGATGCTAATGTTAGTCTACTTTCCTCATCCCCACTGAATATTGGGGTGCAGTCAGGTACCATATCTAACCTCTATTTTGTAAATATCGTGGGAAAATATTTATTGTACGTCTTGCTCGTTTCTTCCTTCGAATCTGTCAAAACATCTTCGTCGTTTTTTATTTGCCCCATCCTTTTCATATGTTTTGTTCTGTAAAGAAGAAAGAAGCCCTTTGGGTTGGGTCTCGCTTGTCTGGCAACTTTAATTTCGAAGTTACGTTTCGCTGTGCGCGTGTTCTTTTTAATTAGTGTACCCATATCGTTATATTTAGATCTAAGGTGTGTTTCCACCGTTTTTCACTCTGACGTTTTTTTCCGATTTCATTTTTCAGCTTATCTTTCATCAAACTGGGAGTATTGGTATTCTCCTTTATCGCCTTGAGGGGAATATATTTACTTTGCGCAAACAAAATCGTAGCGGTTAGATTACTGTATATTTCATATATAAACATACATTGTGTGTGTGTGTGTGCGTGTGTGTTTGTGTGGGTGTGTGCGTGCGTGTGTACTTGTGTGGGTGTGGGTGGGTGTATGAATATACATAACGTATGTTAATTGCTTATGTATATGGTTATGTAAACGTTTGCATGTCATTAGCTACCGGCCAGGACGTGAGGCTTGCGTTCTCGTACCCCAGTCACCTTGAAGATGGAATCTCAAAGAGAACTCGACTCCTACTGTAGGGCGTGTCCTTACACCTTCATCATGGTAAAGTTGTTTTGTATAGTTTGTTCTCGAAAGCACCGGACGACTTTAAAAACATAAGATTATTAAAGTTGAGGAGACTACGAGAGACCATAAGGCCTACACTAGGTAGTTTTGTCCCTTACCTCTTGTCATCACTATCCATACAGTTATCTAATCTTATCTTAAAACAACCAATTGTTTCAGAGTTTACTACGTGGTTACCAAGTCTTGCTAGAACATAAGATTATTAAAATTGACGAAACTACAAGAGACCATAAGGCCTACACTAGGCAGTTTCATGTTCCTTACCTCCTGTCATCCCTATTCATAAAATTAATCTTATCTTAAAACAATCAATTTCTTCAGCGTTCACTTCATGGTTACTAAGTCCATTCCATTTGTTAACCATTGTTAGTAAACAAGTTTATGCCTATTTCTTTCTTAAACTTAAAATTGTCTAACTTGAACCCAGTACTATGAATCCTACCTTGCTGTCTTGATATATTGACCTTGTCTGCATCATCCTTATTCAAGCCCTTGACCCATTTGAATACCTCTATTAGATCACCCCGTGCTCAGGACAATACGCGGACTCTCGGGTTGTCCTTGGTGAGATATCTGGGTGAATGGAATTGTTTGGTATTTAGTGGTTGAGTGGAAATCAATCCAGCGTCGAGTCGTTGTATGAGTTGATGAGCGAAGAAAATGGCCTCTCCCGCCACACACACACACACACACACACACACACACACACACACACACACACACACACACACACACACACACACACACACACACACACACACACACACACACACACACACACACACATACACTCTCTCTCTCTCTCTCTCTCTCTCTCTCTCTCTCTCTCTCTCTCTCTCTCTCTCTCTCTCTCTCTCTCTCTCTCTCTCTCTCTCTATTAAGAAAATGGGAAAACAGCGTTCGTCACTCGGTAGGAAGTCTCAACCACACTAAAAACATTCGAATACATACATACACATACACATGAACACACAGACACGCACACACACACACACACACACACAAACAGATGCACGCCACACACACACACACACACACACACAAAGACGCATGCCATACACACACACACACACACGTACACACACACACACACACACACACACACACACACACACACACACACACACACACACACACACATGTTCACACATGTACACGTATACACATACGTACACGCACACGAACACTCATACACATACGTACACATACATGTGCATAGGCTTATAGTGGATTACAATGGAAAATCATATTCCCATGCAACCTTTTGGTCTATAACGAGATTGGATACAGAAAGAGAAAAGTGAAATTCAAAATATATATGGAAGTGAGCAAATGGCCAAATAAAACAGTAAAATAACAAATTGACAGATTTACAGAAATTTTCTTGTTTGTCGACCTGAATTTTAAAACTTCAAACTGATCCAAATCCTCAATGAAATGTTCATTACATGTTTTTTTTTTCAATCTGCGTATATTTATTTTATTTGTATAATTATTGTATGTACCGGTATATTTATATATATATATTCATATATTCATTTGTTATATATATATTATATATTATATTATCATATACTATATATTTTTATTATATATTTCTATTTGTAATCTATTAATTCATTATTTATTTTGATGCGGCTATTCTGATTTATTTTTTTCTAGTTTTAGTTTAAATGTACGTCCTTCTCGCCTGGGTAGCATTTACCGTGATTTGATTTATCTATTTTTATATTATTTTTTCAGATATGTTATTATTTATTATTATCATTATCATTATCATTATCATTATCATTATTACTATTACTATTGTTATTGTTTTGTTATTGTTATTATTGTTATTGTTATTACTGTTATTATTATTATTATTATTATTATTACTGTTATTACTGTTATTACTATTATCATTATTACTATTATTATCATTATCATTATCATGATCATTATTTAGATTTTTGTAAAGATATGTTCAATTCCACCACGTATTTGATTTTCAGGAGAAATAAAAATGCATAGCGTAGCTTTTGTATGATTGGTTTCTTATTTTTTTTTAAGCTCAACGCTGTACCCTTTTGCAATATATAACTGCAATTTATGAAAATCGGAGACTGTGAAAACAGAATACTCAAAATGGGAGTAGATTAATGAATTGCATAATTGCTTTAAGAGAGTTGGAATTATGAAGTTAAAGTATTAGACTACCTGCCCCAGAATCCTGTTTGCTTTCTATGTGTAGAACTATAATGTTTATATCACATGAGATTATTATTGTTAAACCAAAAACTTGTTAAAGTTTGTACAAATATTTTTTGGATGAATTTAAGCCTTTTTGGATTAAATTTTATTGGCCACTCTTCAGAATATTGCTCAGGTTTTTTTTTTTAATATTCAGTTGGTTTGATTGATATATGTTATATACATATATACGAACACTGAACAACACACGCACACACAGACAGACAGACACACACACACACACACACACACACACACACACACACACACACACACACACACACACACACACGTATACACATACACACGTGCACACACACACACACGTGCACACACACACATGTACACACGCACACACACGTGCACACACACACACACGTGCACACACACACACACACGTGCACACACACACGTGCACACACACACACACACACACACACACACACACACACACACACACACACACACACACACACACACACACACACACACACACACACACACACACACACACACACACACACACACACACACACACACACACACACACACATACACGTGCACACACACACACGTGCACACACACACGTGCACACGCACACACACACGTGCACAAGCACACACACACGTGCACACGCACACACACACGTACACACGCACACATGCACATGTACACACACACACGTACACACGCACACACGCACATGTACACACACACACACGTACACATACACATAAACACGTACACACACACACACGTACACACACACACACACACACACACACACACACACACACACACACACACACACACACACACACACACACACACACACACACACGTACACACACACACACACACACACGTACACATACACACACACGTACACATACACACACACGTACACATACACACACATAAACACACACACACATGCACATAAACACACACACACACACGCACATAAACACACACACACACACGCACACACGCACACTTGGGTACATACTTTTGTAGACACACGCCCACACACACACACGCCCGTGGAGACAGACCGACGCACACCCAGCTTGAAGCTGCTGTGGCTATAGGCCGCCCACGCACCAGCTCCTGTGTAGTGGAACTGCTCCTCCTCCTCCTCCCTTCCACTCCCTCCTCCTCCTTCCTCCCTCCCTCCCTTCCCCCCTCCAGCCCTCCCCCCCTCCAGCCCTCCCCCCCTTCCCCTCCACCTTCACTTTCTACTCCTACTCCACCACCACATCCTACTCCGTTTCCTCCAATACCACCATCTACTCCTCCTCCTCCACCTCCTCCTCCTCCACCTCCTCGCCCTCCTTCACCCTCTCCTCCCTCCTCCTCCTCCTCTTTCTTTAGTCGTTCCCTCTGGTCCGGTCTCATACTTGTATATTCTCTTTCTTTTCCTCCTTTTCCTCTTTGTGTCCAGTCCTCGTTTCTGATTTCCTTGATGGGTACATCTCCTCCTCCTCTTCCTCCTCCTCCTCCTCCTTCACCTCCTCCCCCTCCTCCTTCACCTCCTCCCCCTCCTCCTTCACCTCCTCCCCCTCCTCCTTCACCTCCTCCCCCACTTCCCCCTCTTCCCCCTCTTCCCCCTCCTCCTTCACCTCCTCCCCCTCTTCCCCCTCATCCCCCTCTTTCCCATCTTCCCCCTCCTCCTCTCCTCCTCCCCTCCTCCTCCTCCTCCCCCCTCATCTGCCTTCCTTCCTCTCATCCTCCCCGTCCTTCATCTCCTCACATCTTCCCCCTCCCATCTCCTCCTCTCCTCCTTTTCCTCCCTCTTCCCCTTTTTCCCTCCTCCCCCTCCCCATCTTCCCTCCTCACATCCTCCCTCTTCTCCACCTCCTTCCCTTTCTTCTCCTCCTTCCCTTCCCTTCCCTCTCTTCCCCTCCTTCTCTCCCTCCTCCCTCCTCCCATTCCTCCCCTTCTTCCCTTTCCATCCCCTCTTCTTCCTTCCCTTCCCTCTCTTCCACTCCTTCTTTTCTCCCTCCTCCCTTCTCCCATTCTTCCTCCTCTTAACCCCTTCTTCCCCTCCTCCCATCTTCATCTTTCTTCCCCTCCTCCCATCTTCATCTTTCTTCCCCTCCTCCCATCTTCATCTTTCTTCCCTCTCCCCTCCCTCCTATTATTCTACCCTCTTCTCCTTCCTCCCTTTCCATCTCCTTTCCTCCCCCTCGTCCCCTCCCCCTCCTCCCCACCTCCCTCTTCCTCTCACATCCCTCCTCCCTTTCCTCTTCCTCGTCCTCTTCCCCTCTTTCCCCCTCCTCTCCCCTTTTATCCCTTACTTCCGTTTCCCCTCTTCTTCTAACTCCTCCCCCTCCACCCCTCCACCATTCACATTCCCTCCCTCCCTCCCTCCTTCCTCCACCCTCCGTCTTTGCATTGCGTCAACCTTAACCTTTCTACCCTCCATCGCCCTCCATTCATATTACTTCCAACACTCCCCCCTCCTCCCCTTCCGTTCCCTCCCTTCCCCTCTCCTCCCTCCTCCCCTATCCTCTCTTCTCTTGTTTGCTCTTTCCTCCTCTTTTCTTCTCCTTTTCCATCACCTTCCTTCATCCTCTCTTTCGTCTCCTCTCTTCACTATTTCCCTTCCCTCTCTCCTTTCCATTCTCTCTTCTTTCCTCTCCCTCTCTCGCTCTCTCTCTCTCTCTCTCTCTCTCTCTCTCTCTCTCTCTCTCTCTCGCTCTCTCGCTCTCTCGCTCTCTCTCTCTCTCTCTCTCTCTTTCTATTTTCTCTTCTCGCTTCATTGCCCTTTTCTCTTTATTCCTCATCATTTTCTCTTCCTCTTTCTATTCGTCTTTCTCTTCTTCCTCCTCTTTCTCTGCCAATTTTTACCCCTCCTCCTCTTTCTCTTCTTCTTTCTCCTCTTCTTCCTACTTCACATCTTCCTCTTTTTCCTCTTCATATTCCTTTTTCTTTCTCTTTCTTTTCTTCCTCATTTACATAACATTCCTCTTCCTTTTTTTCCTTCTCTTCCTCTTTTTTCTCTTCTTTCATCTCTTTTTCTACCTCTGCCTCTTCTTTATTCTTAACCATCCTCTTTCTCTCCCTATTCTTCTTCCTCCACCTCCTCTCTATCTCTTCCTCTTTCTTCTCTTTCATTTCCTCCTTTTCCACCCCTCCCCATCCTCTACTCCTCCTCTTCCTTCTCCTCTACTCCCTCCTCCTCCTCATCCTCTACTCCCCCTCTTCCTCCTCCTCTACCCACTCCTCCTCCTCCTCTACCCACTCCTCCTCCTCTACCCACTCCTCCTCCTCTACCCATTCCTCCTCCTCCTCTACCCATTCCTCCTCCTCCTCTACCCATTCTTCCTCCTCCTCTACCCCCTCCTTCTCCTCTACCCCCTCCTCTTCCTCCTCTACCCCCTCCTCCTTCTCTACCCACTCCTCCTCTACCCCCTCCTCCTTCTCTACCCACTCCTCCTTCTTCTCTACTCCCTCCTCTTCCTCCACCTCTTTCTAGTCTTCTCGTTCAACCTCCTCTATTTCTTTCTCATTCCTTATTCCCACCTATTCCAGCCCCTACTCCTCCTACCTCCTCGTCCTCCCATACCTCCTCCTCTTCCTCCACCTCTTTCTCTTCTTCCTCCACCTCTTTCTAGTCCTCTCCCTCAAGCTCCTCTCTCTCCTTCTTATTCCTTAAGTTCCTCAATTTCTACTTTCTTTATTCCCTCCTTTCCCAGTCCCTCCTCCTCTACCTCCTCGTCCTCCCCTACCTCCTCCTCCCCTACCTCCTCCTCCCCTACCTCCTCCTCCCCTACCTCCTCCTCCCCTACCTCCTCCTCCCCTACCTCCTCCTCCCCTACCTCCTCCTCCCCTACCTCCTCCTCCCCTACCTCCTCCTCCCCTACCTCCTCCTCCCCTACCTCCTCCTCCCCTACCTCCTCCTCCCCTACCTCCTCCTCCCCTACCTCCTCCTCCCCTACCTCCTCCTCCCCTACCTCCTCCTCCCCTACCTCCTCCTCCCCCTACCTCCTCCTTCCCCCTACCTCCTCCTCCCCTACTCCTTCCCTCCCCTTCCCCTACCTCCTCCTCCCCTACCTCCTCCCCCCTACCTCCTCCTCCCTACCTCCTACCTCCTCCCCCCTACCTCCTCCTCCCTACCTCCTACCTCCTACCTCCTCCCCCCTACCTCCTACCTCCTCCTCCCTACCTCCTCCCCCCTACCTCCCCTACCTCCTCCTCCCCTACCTCCTCCTCCCCTACCTCCTCCTCCCCTTCCTCCTCCTCCCCTACCTCCTCCTCCCCTACCTCCTCCTCCCCTACCTCCTCCTCCCCTACCTCCTCCTCCTCCCCTACCTCCTCCTCCTCCTCCCCTATCTCCTCCTCCTCCCCTATCTCCTCCTCCTCCCCTACCTCCTCTACCTCCCCCTCTACCTCCTCTACCTCCTCTACCTCCTCCTCTACCTCCTCCTCTACCTCCTCTACCTCCTCTACCTCCTCCTCGACCTCCTCCTCTACCTCCTCTACCTCCTCCTCTACCTCCTCCTCTACCTCCTCTACCTCCTCGTCCTCCCCTACCTACCTCGTCCTCCCCTACCTCCTCGTCCTCCCATACCTCCTCGTGCTCCCCTACCTCCTCGTCCTCCCCTACCTCCTCGTCCTCCCCTACCTCCTCGTCCTCCCCTACCTCCTCGTCCTCCCCTACCTCCTCGTCCTCCCCTACCTCCTCGTCCTCCCCTACCTCCTACTCCACCTCCTCTTCCTCTTCCTCTTCTTCTTCTTCCACCTCTTTCTGGTTCTCTCCTTCAGTCCCTCGCGTTTCCTCTTTATTCCCTCACATCAACTTCCCTTTGTCGAGGTGAAGCAGCAGCAGCAGCAGCAGCCGCTCGCAATGTCTCCCAGATCTCCCATTATCCTGCATTATCAAACTCCTCCTTTCTCTCTTTTATTCTCTTTCTTTCTTATTTCTCCCAGACGCTTCTTTGTCCTCTCCTTCTCTCGCATTCTCGGTCTTCCTTTTCTTCTCACTCCTTCCACGCTAGAGCCTTCTTCAAGTTTTCCTCCTCGATTAATTTTTCTTTTTTTAAACGAACTCGTCTATTCTCTTTACGCCACACACACCATTTTCAGACAATTCATGTCCACTGGCGTTTATTTTTTCACGTGAAATGGACTTCGCTCTCATACTTAACAAAGTTTCACATTACGTTCGTATTCATTTTTGTCTCTCTTGATATTTTCGTCCGTAAGAATTTGAGCATTAGAGAATCAACCGAGCCTATCTATACCGTGGTAACATAAATCTGGTTTTGCCAAATGCCAAGTGACTCTATTCAGGTAAAATGCGAACCTCATAAAGAAGAAAACACAGATAATGATCTAAAGGTCCATCGTTATTCGCTCACGGGTTAGAGCGTCGCTATTTGCGGCGAAGGTCGAGGTGACGCTAGTTCGAAAGCTGCCGCCAGCGAGTTGGATCAAGGGCATGGTTAATTAAATTCCACACGCAATAAGTCCTCTGTAAGGGGCACTGTCATAGCCTCCTGATAGGGGCGGCGTTAGAACGAATCATCATCATACTTCGTTAATCCAGGTTAAGCATCTCGGTTAACTAAACGAAATGAGTATGCACAAAGGTGTAAGGTAACGAGGATCCTTCGCCAGGAGGCGCTGAGTAGCTGCAACCTAATCCCTGTTATGCGCTATGGGGACTGTTGGTGACCGGTAACAGTCACTGCTGGGAGTCGGAGAGGCGTGCGGGATTCGAACCCACAACTAAACAAATGCGACACCAGTATGGTCTCGGTAACGTCACCAGATCACATTAGAATATACAATAACCTTTCCGTTGACCCTTTCAGTCTGAAATCTTATTTAACATTTCATGGCGATATCCAAACGATTCCATTCAGCTTAAGATCTCTGGGAGGGAGGTTCCAATGGCAACCGTCTGAGACCTCTCCACCTTCTCCTCGAAAGTCTTCGCAGTTCGTGAAGACTTCGGAAGTCTTGTCGAGGTCTTCGCAGTTCGTGAAGACTTCAGAAGAGAGTCTTGTCGAGGTGCTGTCCTATGATGGACAACGTTGTTCTCGGCAACGGCCAGAATACTAAACTCACCATCCCACTCCCACGCAGTGGGAAGTGAGAAACTCCTGATACGGGAAAGGGCGTCTCAGCTGTTGAGGCAAGCCTCTTTTTTTTTTTTTTTTGCCGACGTCGGGTCGCCTCCCCACCAAACCAGGACTGTCGGGAACCAACGCAGCAAGCCTGCCTTGGGTCCCGGGACTCGAACTAACGACCACTTACGCACGAGTTCAAGACTGTATTCAGTGGGTTACCGTGCGGCTCTTAGCCTTGACAGTGGCTGTAAAATACATCACCACACATAGTAAAGGGGTCACGAATTAATCACGGGAATATTTTTATTTTAACTGCCTACAGGTGATTCTAAATCAACCCAAAGACACATTTAGAGCGAAACTGATCCCAATTGGTCAAAATCCTGTTTACATTTTAGTGTCTGGTCCCCGTCTAGATTAGACTTACTAGAGCTTACTAGAAAAAAAAACACAAATATTAAAACTGATATGATAGAGAACGTCCATTATGAAATCCTTGTCTGAAATCGAAACAATGCCACCTTTGCCTCATGTACTCGGATAGCCGGGGACGGGGAGGTCTGTTGCGGAGTGTTTTTGTCCGTAGGGCGGCGACGAAGCCAAACAAGATATACGTGGTGCCTCTTGCTTGTGTTCCAAAGATCAGAACACTTGACAGGCTTGTGCAAGATTAATTCCTTTGCCTTGCTCGCCTTCCAGACTTTCCTCTGGCTTATTCATATAACTTTACCAAGCCGGATTAAGCCGACATGTTGAAGCACAAAGGATGTATTGTTCCCTCAGGGTGTAGTCCGGCAGTCCTGTATTGGACCATGAACGAAAAAAAAAAAAGAAAATAAATAAACGGAGGAGAAAGTCCAGAACAAAACAATTTTTTCCGTATTTCTCGGGGAATAGTGAAATAACTAAAAAATGTACAGGATGAATATATGACAGAAATAGCACTTTACAAAGGCTAAACAAAAGCACAAAGACAAAGGCTCGGGGAGATCTGCTCCGTAAAGAAGAGTAATAAGAAGGAGGAGCACAACAGTTTCCAGTGTCTGTACCTCAACTGAATCGAATTGAGGGTTTTCAGACAATCACACTTATTCCCTTCTTGCACTGTGATACTCCTTGGTACTTAAGAACATAAGAATGGAATGGACTGCAAGAGACCATAAGGCCTACACTATGGAGTTCCATGTCCATTACCACCTATCATCCCCATTTGTAGAGTTATCTAATCTTCTTTTAAAACGACCAATAGTTTCAGAACTCACTACATGGCTACTAAGCACTAAGTCTGTTCCATTCATTAACCATTCCATTGGTAAACCAGTTCCTATTTCCTTCTTAAATCTATGAGTGAAGTGAATCGTCGAGAAGAGGTACGGCTATAGATGACTCCCTCTTGCCCGGCTATCCACCCACACTAAACTATAGTGATGGCTTCTGCCGTAGGAAAGCACCTCCTGACCTCCCAATATTGCTATGGTTCCTACATTGGTAGTATAATAGGAAACGTACTTGTCTCACATTCGCTTAGTTGTAGGTTCGAATCCCGCACTCCCATCAGTGACTGTTACCCGCCCCAACAGTCTAAGTGCACCTTAGAGAAAAGACGACTGCTTCGGCTGTTGCTATTCAGCGTCTCCTGGCGTAGTCTTCTCACCTTCAGCTATGTTAAGACAAGATTCATATATATGATAAATCCGACAAGAAACAATGGTCTCAAACTGTCATGAAATAGATTCAATTTGGAAGTGGGTAGAAACAACTTCGCCAACCGTGTATTTAATGAATGGAGTAAACTTCCTGCAGAGGTAGTGGAATGTAGTTCAGTTCGAAGCTTTAAGATTCGTTTAGATAAACACTTAAGCAAGATGCTGTAATGCCTGCCATTTATTTTATATTATTTGTTTGTCTGTTATCATTTGTCTGTTTGGTTATTATTATTTGCTTGATTTTCATTTATTATTATTTATCTATCAATTTATTATTATTATATTCCTGTTCATTATTCAACTATACCTATACATTTATCTGTTTTACTATTATGCTGTTATAATTTTTTTTATTTTTTATTTATTCATTTATCATTATAAATTTTTTCGCATCGGACCTAGTTATGGACCAAAAGGTCTCCTGTCGGCATGCTCCTCCCTTGTAATCCTTTGTGTATTTATCAAGATTGTACTCGAGTCTACAACTCCCAAGGCCGAGGCCAGGATCGAGTCCGAATTCACATTATTCGAGTTCAGGTTCAGACGAGCCGAGTCCAATTTCGATTCCATTCCCAGGACTTACAGTCTAATATTTAGTAATTAACATCTTACGTTCAAAGCTAAAGTTTTATAAATCTACTTCCAGGCACAACCAATAAAAATGTCAGTCTTCTAATGAATCAATCATTCACTTAATCAAAGGGCCATTAATGTGGAGAAATTTATTCTTAATAGAGGTTCAGGGATGATGATTTCCAAAATTTGTCTTCCTGAGTTTCTCTCACTTTCTTGATTACCATAGTACGTACCAGAGGGCAAAGGTAAGGAACCTAAGCTGGGAGGCGCTGAGTACCTGCGGCCGAAGCCGTCACCTTTTCCCTATCAACGTCTTGGACTGTTAGGGCAGGTAAGATTCACTGCTGTGAATCGGAGAAGAGTATGGGATTCGAACCCACAACTAAGCTAATGTGAGAACAGCTCGCATCCGATGACGTCACCAGTGCACAAAAATTGTTGGAAAAATTTTTGTTTATTAAATTTTCTATGTATATACTAACTGTATATGCAAGATAAATGGTTTGTGAAAAGAAGCTTGGCAAAAATCACACTGAAAACAATAGCAGCAAATTATTTTGGTGAAAACAATGAAGGCAGGAGTTGGAAGGTAGTCTTGGCTTATTCTGGGCGTGCTCAAGGTAATGTAACAAAAGAAAATGTGAAGAACCAAAACTCTTTTCTCTCTCTCTCTCTCTCTCTCTCTCTCTCTCTCTCTCTCTCTCTCTCTACCTCTCTCTCTCTCTACCTCTCTCTCTCTCTACCTCTCTCTCTCTCTCTCTCTCTCTCTCTCTCTCTCTACCTCTCTCTCTCTCTATCTCTCTCTCTCTCTACCTCTCTCTCTCTCTCTCTCTCTCTCTCTCTCTCTCTCTCTCTCTCTCTCTCTCTCTCTCTACCTCTCTCTCTACCTCTCTCTCTCTCTACCTCTCTCTCTCTCTCTCTCTCTCTCTCTACCTCTCTCTACCTCTCTCTCTCTACCTCTATCTCCTTCTTTCTCTCCCTTTTTCTCTCCCTCTCTCTCCCTCTTTCTCTCCCTCTTTCTCTCCCTCTTTCTCTCCCTCTTTCTCTCCCTCTTTCTCTCCCTCTTTCTCTCCCTCTTTCTCATCCTATTTTTCTCCCTCTCTCCCTCTCTCCCTCTCTCTCTCTCTCTCTCTCTCTCTCTCTCTCTCTCTCTCTCTCTCTCTCTCTCTCTCTCTCTCTCTCTCTCTCTCTCTCTCTCATCTCTCTCTCTCTCTCTCTCTCTCTCTCTCTCTCTCTCTCTCTCTCTCTCTCTCTACCTCTCTCTCTCTACCTCTTTCTCTCGATCCTAAAACACAAGTATCACCTATTCCGGTTTTTTTTTTTTTTTTGGAGCAGCCGGCCTACACAAGTAAACTAAACTTAATGTTTTTTAGTTGATAGAACGCTGTAGGATACAAATATCTTAGTGATTTTGGATTCTAGGAACAGATGTCATATACTGGGAGGTCGTCCATTTTGTAACAGTCTATGTAACCTCGAACTCAAAACTGAATATATATATTATATATATATAGTATATAATATATAATATATAATATATAATATATATATATAATGATAATAAAAATAATTATAGTTTCGCTTGTTTGTTGACATGGCAATGACAACAGTGTTATAGGACGAGTGTTGCATAGCGCTAACCTGTATCACTTGGGTGCAATGAAAGGGTGAATATGGTTGGTCGAGGCATGAATAAGAAAAACCTGATTGGTCAATATTTAGATGCAGTTCTTTTCCCATTATTTGTAATTGTCTAGATTATGTAATTTTTATATTTCTAAAAGCACCAAGTAAATATTTACTTATTTTCACTTATAGTTAAATAAAACAAATAAATTCATACTTAAGTAAAAGTAGAATCCTAAAAGTTATTGCTAAAAAGAGTGAAATTGTACTCAAGTACAGTACAGTATTTTCGCTCCATTACATTACAGCAAAATCAGTGAGGGAGTTTTATTTTATTCTATCTTATCTTATTTATTTATTTTATTTTATTCTGTTTTATTTTATCTTTGGTACAGTTGAGCATCACCGTCAGCCAATTTATCCATTTATTATTATTTTGTGACGTCGCGTACTATTGAGTTTGATAAATTGTAGGTAACATACTGTACAACGCTGAATGGCATTACATGATAATACAGGTAAAACATCTTAACCAACATATCTAGATCCTCAGAAAATAACCCCTAAAAAGATGTCAGGAACGTTTAGTTTATGAATATTGAGAATGATTATATGGAGTATTAAACGAGTAAATATTGTATGAAAAATGAAGAAAAGGTCTCGTGCTGGCCTCTGTTCAAATCATCGAGGACAGAGAACACGAGGACGAGTCTAAGTCCCAGTTACTCTATTCAACTTCCAAGGCTGAGGTCAAGAGAATTCGACCTTGAAATCGGACCCAATGGAGAGGCCAGCTTCAAGACCTTGTATATTTGTATGATGATTAATTTCCAAATTGAATAATTAGTTAATCAATTAATCGATTAATTAATCTAATGATTTATTCAGTCTCATTCGGGCCCGTGATAAAGGGAAGGCTCTCGTGTTTATGTAGTAGGTGGCTTTCAGCTGAAAAGTCTACGGTAGACACATGCCATGTTTCGCATACTATGCGCCGAGGCAGCATCTCTTGGCGCCCAAGGCAAGCAGGGAGACTGGCCCCATCGCAGGTCGTTGAACCGACGCTGAGCTTCGCATCCCCTGCATCGCTGCCAGCACCACCACTGCCACCACCTTGACAACTCTCATTTGTGACACCACCACCACCTCTGCATCAATGACCGCTATCATTGCATCCTTTACCGTTCCTCCTACGGTAGCTATCACCGTTGTCAACACCATCATCACTATTAACTCGATTTGTACACTGTCAACGTCATTATCATCATCGTCGTCATTATCAACTCCACTTTCGACATCGCCTATACCAATATCATCATCCTTATCTTCGTCGTTGTCATTGCTACACTGCCTACACACTGCCCACACACCATCACTACCCTTGCATTCCAACCACCACCTCGTCGGGCAATCTAACCTCAACTCATATTATCTTTACAACCAACACCCCTTTTATTTACCTCCTCTGCCTTCCCCCTCCTCCTCGTCTTTCTAATTTAATTCGTTCACTTTCCCTCTCCATTTCCTTCCTCTTCCTTTTATCCTTCTTGTTCACATTTATCTCTTTGCTTGCGCGATGTTCTTTGTGTTCTTCTTGCTGTTCTCTCACTTCCTGCTCCATCAGAGCGTTTGATATCACTCTCCCCACTGCTAGGGCTTGCCCCGCCCCGCCCAGGGCTACGCTCTTTCTGCTTCCACCCTTTTCATCACGATCTTCACAATGTATGTATGTGTGTATGTATGTATGTATATATGTATGTATTTATGTATGTTTATATGTATGTATCCATGTACTTATGTAGGTAGGTATGCATGCATGTATGTATATTTATGTATATATAATGTATGCATGTATCTATATATGCATATATGTATATATGTATGTATAATTTTATATAGGTATATGCACGTGTGTATGTATGTATGCATGTATGTATGTATGCATGCTTGCATATATATAATATCTGTATAATATATGTATAATTTTATATGTATATATGCACGGGTGCATGTATGCATGTATGTATGTATGTATGTATGTATGCATACTATGTATATATATATTTATATACGTAGGATAGATTTTTTTAATCATGTATTGGACACCATCGTGCCTTGCTGTAGAGTTGTTGATAAAACCCTGTACTTGGAAATCCCGAATCCAGTTCTTATAAAGATTCCTTATGCATTATACTTATTGAAATCCATAAACATTTTTTATTATTATAAAAGCGTTTGGAGCTCTTTCTTTGGTAGATCCCCTCTCTCCCTTTATGTGTTAATGAGCTTTTTGTTGTGATATTATAATGTGGTTAACTACTTGGAAATATCAACACAATAACGTCAACTGAAAATGTTGCGAAGTCGCAGGTTTCCGTTCGGTTTGAAAAGATCTCCACCAATCAGGTGCCAGGGATTGTGGAGTGTTTTAGAGAGGGCGGGGCTACCGTGCATTTTCTTCTTCGTCTCGGGGCAACAAAGACGCCTTCCACTTTCGCTCTACGTTCACTCCTTGAGGTGACTCACAGGTGAAGGAAATCGCGTGGAGGGATCTGGAACAAAAATCGTAAAATCCTCCATCAAGTTTGAAGATTCAATGGGTTTTAATGATGTAGGCAAAGTCATCATATTAAGACAGCAGGGCACAACTCGTAGTAATGGATTTAAATTGGACAAATTTAGGTTTCAGAGGGAAAGTAGCCAAGAACCGGTTTCCCAACAAAATGGTTAACGACTTAGTAACCAATTAGATGTTTTTAGAGAAGATTAGATAACTTTATGGATAAGGATGACGGGTGATGAGGGACATGGGACTCCCTAGTGTAGGCCTTATGGTCTCTTGCAGTCTCCTCCATGAATAGTGATGGGTATTTGCATGTAGCGGTCTTACATGATGGACAGCAAAGCTTCCTATTTCCAAGACCCGTTAACACCATCACCTACATCTGGAGGTGCAGCCTTGAGGGGTTGACACTCGGTCCCCGGATCTCCCTCTGCTAACTCAAACTGTATACTTGGTAAGACATGGAGAGATGACAACCAGCGACTGATCTCCTTCTTCGACCACAGCTGCATAGAAACAACTCCACACTTATACAGTACAGACAACACTCCGAAGTTTCTTCCCAAAGAGATATTTGGGAGAGCCTGAGGACAGTTGCCGGATACTGTGGGGCTACGGGTTCTCTAGGTAGTGAAGCTCAAGCAACAGTTGTATGGAATAACTGGATTTCTTTTAATCGAAAGGATCCCAACCAAAACTATTCGCAGATACATACATATACCAATGGCTTTTCCCCCTTACAAAGGAGGTAGCCAAAAAGCAAAGGCATAAAATCCACATCCACCCATTCCATCCCCACATACTCACTCCCATTCACCCCCCCCCTCCCTCTATCTTGGCTCCTCCTGGATAACGGGTCATCCCTTCATCTCGCCCACTGCCCTGGGTCAGAAGTAGTGTCGCAAGACACAATATATACAGCAAGGCCGCTTCATTAAATCGGCAACCCCTCCCCTCTCCGTTCCCTCATGCAGAAAAGGAGAAGACTGGGAGATATTCCTTCGGGCTGCGTCAAATTATCTGCCAACTGCATAAAACTTCTCTTGGTTTCTACATTTCTTCCTAGAAGAGAATATCTAAAAATATATATATTCGTCTCGATACTTTGTATAAATGCACATATGCCTTCCTGGGTTTAAAGAAATAGAGCACATGCATTGCTGTGGGAGCTGGTGTCGGGCAGTTAGGGATCTAGTTGTTGTGTGAGTTGATGTCGGGGAGATAGGTATCTAATTGCTGTGGGAGTTGATGTCTGGGAGGTAGGGATTTAGTTGCTGTGGGAGTTGATGTCGGGGAATTATTTATCTCATTCCAATCAACTCCTTTTGGACATTCGTCATTGCAAAGTTGTGATATTCTAGCCTCGTGAATGGATGACCCAGGATTCAAATTCCAGTAAAGATGGTGATTCAATCAAACCCCAAAATATTCATCTTCAACACGAACTCAAACCCAAATTACATAATCAGCGAATGGAACAAACATCACAGGCGATGGAATGCAATTTGAACTTTTGATATTTTGATAAAAGCCAAAACAACTTGATCTCATCTCTGCTCCCTGGTTAATTTGTTTGCTTGTTTGTATGTTTCTTTGTCTGGTTGTCTTGTTTTACTAAATCCGGCCTTATTATGGAGCAAAGGTTTTCCTGAGAATATTAATGTTTTGCCTTTGTAATCAGCTTTGCCGTTGTAGAAAACCTCCTAGGAGACTCTCTCTTTCAGTTCTTAGTTTTGTATTCGGGTTAAAAAAAGAAAAAATGCTTTAGTCGTGTCAGCAAAGCAAAAAAAAAAAAGTATCTGGACACGAGCGAACATCTCCATTGATGTTATGTTAATTAGCGCAATTGGCAATTGGTGTCACACTTAACCGAATATGTGTCATGAGACGAACCGTGTCACCTGACACAGACGAGGCTCCCCAAGAGAACGAGAGGATGACACGGAGTTGAATAAAATCGCTTGGCGGCAGACAGAATAAACATGTGAGTGAGTGGAAGGATGGTGAGGTAAACGCCAGAAACTTTTGGAGTCTTATTACTAACGTTTCGTCCTAAAAGGACTTCTTCAGAGTTTATCTCACCTTTCTTCCACTCATTCTGTCTTACGTTCGTCAAATATATGTCTCTCCCTGCAGAGGCAGAATTAATCGCTATAGTGATTCCCACCCTGGCACCCTTTTAGGGGGCCCCCCAAAGTAGCCATGGCAAGAATTTAGGGAGGAAGGATCCATGACCTGTTATTACAAAACATACATTTCTATATAATGTAGTCTTGTGATGTAAATTAAACATATCACAAACCTCTACCAAACGTAAGGTAATTATGATGGTTAACTTTGTAATAAAGCAAAGGTTTTCTCTTCATCATGTTTTTATTATTTTTTCTAATTTATCTATTTTATTATTAATTTCTTTTACGGTTTTTTGACGGAGTGGGATTTCGGAGAAAAATGAAATGGAGGTACACGAGGGTCGAGAGACATTATCGCTTTTGTTTTACCAAGAATGTATCACGGAGACGAATGACATAACCTGACAACTGCAATAAAATAATATTTTCTTTAAGTACATTCAGCTGTCGGCAAAGGATTCTATTCCTTCCCGTAGCTCTTCCTCGGTAATGAAGCGGTTGTAGCTTATCTATGTATATATACATATATGTATATATATATATATATTATTTTGGTCATAGTTTGGCTGTTGTTCTCATTTTATTCCGGTTAACTTTAGAAACTGTTGAACAGTTTGGGACAAGTTTCATGCTGAAAGTGTTAATAATTGGTTTTAGTGATAAGCTGGGCTTCGGCCTGGGAGCTTGCTAGAGGAAGACTTTACTTAGGCCGAGGAAATGAGCAAATGGATCAGTGTCGGGTTTCCAATTTTTTTTTTTTTTTTTTTTTTTTTTTAGGAACAATATCCGTGGATGATGACGTCACAGGAGAGATCCCCCAAACCGAATAAAATCACCTGGCGCTAACCAGAGTAAAGTCATTAAATGCACCAAGGCTAGCACGTTACTTGCTCACAACGTTGACGCACCTCATATATTATATTCTTACTGTCGCCAGACGATTTTATTCATCTCACAGGAGGTCACCCATGTCGTTTGCAATTGCTCAGGTTCGAATCCCGAAGGCCACAGTCAACATAGTTCACAGGCTAAGCGCCTCCCGACGTAAGCTCCTTTCAGGAACACTGTGCGAGCGATATGGGGGAAGGTTTGGATAGTGTGAGATTACAGGGAGCGGATGTTGGGCTGCTTAGGTCGTTTCGCGCGAAAGGGATGAGAGGCGCCAAATTGTATGGTAATTATTGTCGTATTCCTCCCCTCCTCCTCCTCCTCCTCCTCCTCCTCCTCTTCCTCCTCCATTTCCTGCTTCCCCTTCTCCTCCTCCTCCTTCTCCTCCTTCTTCTCTTTCTCCTTGTTATCGTCGTCGTCATTGTCGTCATCGTCGTCATCGTCATTGTTATCGTCATCGTCATCGTCGTTGTCCTCATTGTCATCATCGTCAACACTATCGTTGTCGTCATCATCATCGTCACCTCCATTGTCATCACCATTGTTGTCACCATAATCACCTTCCTCTGCCTGTCTGTCTGTCTGTCTGTCTGCACACATTACTTTGGTTTTTAAGTGTATGCAACTCTTACTTGTGCTTGCACTTGTGTTTGTGTGAATCTATGTGTTAATTTCAGCGCAAACTTTTAATTACTTTTGTGTGTGTGTGTGTGTGTGTGTGTGTGTGTGTGTGTGTGTGTGTGTGTGTGTGTGTGTGTGTGTATTCACTCAATTGCAGCATACAAGGAAGGAATAACGCTCGTCGTGTCCCGTCCCATACTTGTAATGACGCTCGTTTAGTTTCGAATACTCCACTAACCAAAGGGAGATAATTGTTCTCCACTTAAGCATGAGGAACAGGCGACTCTCACGCGAGTCAGGCGACTCTCGTGCGAGTCAAGGGACTCTTTTGAGTCAGATAACCGTCAGCGGATTCGTATGACTTTCTGAGTCATACAAGTCAAGTGACTCATAAAAATTAGGTGACTCATAATAGTCAAATGACTCTCATGCGAGTCAAGGGAGTCTTTTGAGTCAGATAACCGTCAGCGGAGTCGTATGACTCTCTTAAGTCATACAAGTCAAGTGACTCATAAAAATATTTGACTCATAGTCAAATGACTCGTATATTTCAGGTGACTCATAAAGGTCAGATGAATTCAACTTGACTCTGGTGACTCGTATGAGTCGTGACTCATAGACGCAAGGTGACTGTAATACAATTATTTTCATTCACCATCAACTTTTCAATCAACAATTAAATTTGCCATTCGCCGGATGCAATTATTCCAGTTATCCCCGAGAGTTTGTTTTTATATCAATTTTGCAATTATTTTTTATTGACAACATTTGACGGTTCGTGCATGTAAGTTATGTAAAACTAGAATGACGTAATGTCTTTATTTAGACAAAATTATTCATAAGCATTGCTTGTAATCAGAATCTTTCCTCCATTGTGTAACAAATTTTTAATTATATGTTCTGCGTTTCACAGTCTGTTTTCTCTTTTTTTTTCTTTTACAAAATTCGTTTTCATAAATCTCTTTATTCACATTTTATTCTGAACTTAGATCAATCAACCGTAATTAAAAAAGCTGGTAATCATTGGTTTATATAGTTTTACATTATGAAAGGCTTAATGCAATCACGACTATTATCACCATTACTGCCGTTAGACTATTACTATTACTATACCACAACTATCACTACAATTACACTACTATCACCACCACCACCACTATCATCACCACTACTATCGTTGGACTATTACTACTACTATACCACAACTATCACCACAATTATCATTACTAT
>NC_134809.1:7344855-7349855 GCF_046742065.1 Oratosquilla oratoria
CATCATAGTATCATCTGTGCATATCCATTCTCCACTCACCCCTATCTCCTGCCTTCTCCCTTCCTTGCTCAACAGACATTCATTTCTTGCTCATTGCCCTTTTCACCCCATCCATTCACCTCATCCTCGTTCGTCCCCTCAAGTTCACTCCATCCACCTCTACCTACCTCTACCTTCCACACCTGTCCTACTAATATTTCTTCCCTCATTCTTTCCATGTGTCCAAACCATCCCAATACTCTTTCGTCAGCTGTATCTGCCATCTCCTTTTCCACCCTAGCTCTCCTACTTTCTTCCTTGTTTCTCACTCACTGTGTGTGTGTGTGTGTGTGTGTGTGTGTGTGTGTGTGTGTGTGTGTGTGTGTGTATATATATATATATATATATATATATATATTCAGTTTGCATATGTTTCCTTCTTACAGTCGCAGGTTTGACAACATGTAGGTTCACCTGTGCTCAGGAAAGATTTCCAACTTAGTCCCAGCGCGATGAATTATTTGATGAATGATAATCAAAACATGAAATATTAATGTTGACATTAAAAGACAACCCTTGAAAAAATAAAGAAAAAAAAAACGCGGTTACTGTCGACCCTGAACTCATACCCATCTATTCCTCCTTTACTTCATCACTGTCATGCAAAGTGAACAAGCACATCTATATATTCTATCTACATTAATAACTAAACTTGGGGTTCTGTTTATATCGTTGTGTCACATAGGGGCATATATGTATCATGTATATGCGTGTTATGTGGTTTAAGCTATCTACATTTTATCTGATATTCAAGTACGTTGAATGCACGCATATTTGCATGGTCGAGACATATTACACACGCACTTGAAGCTGAATGTTAATTTTGAATGAAAACAAAAATTTCACATTTATGTATGTGTGCTGAAGCAATATTGCACTTGTATGCAAACTGACTTGTTAATATACGGACGCAGACGTACAAGCAAACAAGAACACACACACACACACACACACACACACACACACACACACACACACACACACACACACACACACACACAAACACAATTCGTGGCGCAGTTGGTAGAGTTCCCGGCTGCCACTACGGAGGTCTTGGTTCGAATCCCGCCCTGGGCTAAAATAATATCTGTATCACTGCGCTACGGGTTGTTACTCCAACTCTCGTGGACGGGGAGTTGGGTGTGTGTGTCGTTTGAGGTCACAGCATTACCCATAGATCGGTCATATGAGCTGTTAGCTCTCTTCTGGGAGGAAAATTGCTGTCGATCACGAGTCCAACACGTGATCCAAGACCATGGTGAACCATGGTGAACACACACACACACATATACACATACAGATATATGTATATATACATATACATATACATGTAGATATAAATGTACATATAAATGTACATGTACATGTACATGTATTACAGTAGTGCCTCAATCTCCCCAGGTGATCTCGAAAGCGGTTCTTGGAAAATCCTGGAAAATATCAAATTAATGAATTCGTTTCGAATTATAATATTATTAATATATTTACTGACAAGAAATAAGAAGAGTCCACAGAATTTGTTTGTTCATAGCCGTCCTATTTTCTATTTTTCACAATAAATTAGGAATAAAAATTCGTGAGTAGTAAACTGATATTGGGGAAGGAATATCAGGTTGACCTGAAGTTAAAATTTGGGTCACTGGGACTGAAAAACTTTAAGAACCACTGATGCACATGTATGTGTACATCTACATATGCCTCTATAGTACATATACATAGTTGTATATGCAAAGTAGACCACTTGGAAAAAGAAACTAACGAAGCAGAGCGCTTTCGTATATTACATCTTCAGTGCAAAAAGTACTTTTTGCACTGAAGATGTAATATACGAAAGCGCTCTGCTTCGTTAGTTTCTTTTTCCAAGTGGTCTACTTTGCGTAAATGAACACACGTACCCGTGTTCTTATTAGCATAGTTGTATATGTACTTTCTAGTCAAAAGACACAGAATACTCAGCGTCAATTATCTTGATAGTTTCAAGTTTCATTGCTAATGTCCTATATGGAGATGAAAGAGAAACTACACCATCACCAAATGAAACGACATTGGTCTACATTTCAATATCTACAACGTCTACATTAACAACAAAGTTCACAACATATCATACGCGGCAACAGACGTCTTCAGGTGGAGTAGAACAATACGAGATGAAATTGTTCTAAATTGGATTTTAATATTAAAATTTCATTGAGTTGGGAAGATGGCTAGGTCCCCGTAGGTGCTATTTGCTCAACACGAGTAGAACTCTGCGGGAAACTCCCGACAATTCTAAAGTCTCTTATAGGGGTGTACCTATTGATCGGCATCGGCATCGGCGATAATCGGCACTTTTTTGATGAATTAGCATCAGCGAGAATATTTTTTTTTTTTATGTTCGGCATCGACATCAGCAATATTTTGTCGATGATGATCCCGATTCTCAAAATAAAAATGCCGATTATCGCTGATGCCGATTCACCAAAAAAGTGCCGATTCTTGCCGATGACGATTAATCGGGACACCCCTAGTCTCTTACACACTTTGTTGTTTATCAATTGCTGGGTAATAATCTCTCATTAATATCTCTTCCAATGGTTGCGTAAGGACATCAGAATACTTGGAGATATAATAATAATGATATTAAAAAAGGTAATAATAATAATAATATGGTTGATAATGGTGATGATTCATAATGACAATGACTATGACAATAAATATTAAAAGTCCCGCAGGAAGCACAACTTAAGGTGAAACCTTGGTTGTGCTTGGCCGACGGAGTGTTTCCATGGCAAAACCTGATTCTTATGATAGTAATTTTTATTGATTTCAGTGTGCTCTGGTGATAGATATCATAATGTATGTGTATGTATATATATATATATATATATATAATATATATATGTATATATATATATATAATATATATATGTATATGTATATATATATATATATATACACAGTATATATATGATTCGGTTTAACGTCGTGAATTTTCTCCTATCAGGAGGCTAGAACGGTACCCCGTACAGAGGACTTTGTAGCGTTGAACCTAATAAACCATGTCCTTGGTCCAACTCGCTGGCGGCCGGGTTGAAACGGCCGTCACCTCGACTTCCTTTACAAGTAGCGACGCTCTAACTCGCTTGGCCAGTGTGGGGTTACATATATCGTTTTTTAAATAACGAGTGCAATTTGTCACGTTTAACCAGCAGTGTGATCTTTCGTTTATCTCCCCCTCCAGCTTGCCTTATAAATCGAGCTAGCGAGTATGGAAATAAAGTTACCTTCGGCAAACTCCCGCATCACTCTCTACTGTGAAGGAAAAAAAATTCTTTTGGTTGAGGGGAGCACAAAAGCCACCCACACCTCTCACCGCCCTCAAGGGTCGAGACACGCACGAGTTTACTAACAAGTCTCTGTCAAGGACGACCTGATTGTCCTTGAGGCCGATATGGGGTCGTTCTGTACGACAGGAAACGAACGCAAGAGAGATGTTTTACTCCTTCCTCGTTTGATTAATCTTTTTCCAGTTTCTCATTGAATTTATGGAAAGTATTTGAAAAGAGAAGGATGTATGGGTATGGAGGCGTGTATGTGCATTTCCTGAGAATATGGCTCCGTGGTGATTTTTCTAAAAACATTGTGAGCAATCGGGAAAACAAAGCGAGAAAAAAAAATCGAATTTGATACAAATCGTTCGTTCCCGCGTCGTCGTCTTTGTGTCGCGACAGACAAACTCTCGACATTTATCATTGCCATCAAAGACAGATGGTAATTATGATATTGTGCCTCTTTCGTCCTCTGTTCCCACTCATTGCCACTCTGCCAGCACTGGTGGAAAAAATAGAAAAGTGAGAGATATAGAGACAAAGCCAAATGAACGAACAAATTCTATTCTTGTGCGTGGGCGACTCTGAGGCGACGTATTGCGCTTGCGCAGTTTCCAGATACGCGAGTTGCCAAAGGCACAATTCCTTTCCTCTCTCCCCACCATCTCTTTCTCTCTCTCTCTCTCTCTCTCTCTCTCTCTCTCTCTCTCTCTCTCTCTCTCTCTCTCTCTCTCTCTCTCTCTCTCTCTCTCTCTCTCTCTCTCTCTCTCTCTCTCTCTCTCTCTCTCTCTCTCTCTCTCTCTCTCTCTCTCATTAATCTTTATTGGCCAAAAATGGCTAAAGTATTATTCTTTAAAAAAGGAAGTTTAGGATGCGTTTGCATGCACAGTCCCAAGGAACATTTGTAGCAGTGTCATTGTCGTGATTATCGTCGTCGTCGTCGTGATTATCGTCGTCGTCGTTGTCGTCTTCGCCGTCCTAGTGATAAGATTAACGTCGTGAGGGGCAAAATTTCGATAAGGCATGAAGGCCTTCATCTCCATCTTCCTCCTCTTCCTCTTCCTCCTCTTCCTCTTCCTCCTCTTCCATCTCTTTTTCCCCTACACCCTTCTCTCCTGTTTGTCGTTCTTTCAACTCTATCCGTTTCTTTTTCACATTCTTTTCTTCCTCTTCCTCATACTTTCCCTTATCCTCCTCCTCACTCTTCCCCCCCACTCTCCCCCCTTCCCCCTTCCCTCCCTATCCTCCCCTCCCCCTTACCCCCTCTCCCCCCTTCTGGGACACTAAAGCACTACTGCCCTATATAGTATTTCAGAAGAAGAGCCCTCTCTCACTCCCCCCCACGTACTCCAAGGTACGCCCCGTTCGCTCTCCACGCCTATGGCCCTTGATGTGAGAGAGAGAGAGAGAGAGAGAGAGAGAGAGAGAGAGAGAGAGAGAGAGAGAGAGAGAGAGAGAGAGAGAGAGAGAGAGAGAACTGTAGACATTTTCGGAATCTTCGTCCACGTCTACCTCTTCCTCCTCTCCCCACTCACCTCTTCCTCCTCCCCTCCTTCTTCTTTTCCTCTCCTCCCATCCTCCTCCCTAATTCTTTCCATCCTCCTCGATTCGTTCTTCTTCTTTTTCCTTTCTCCTTTCCTCTTCCATCCCATT
>NC_134809.1:7364855-7367355 GCF_046742065.1 Oratosquilla oratoria
GATGAGATGACGATGATGATGACAATGATGACAATGATGAGATGACGATGATGATGATGACAATGATGAGATGACGATGATGATGATGACAATGATGAGATGACGATGATGATGATGACAATGATGAGATGATGATGATGATGACAATGATGAGATGACGATGATGATGATGACAATGATGACAATGATGAGATGACGATGACAATGATGACAATGATGACAATGATGAGATGATGATGATGACAATGATGACAATGATGAGATGACGATGATGACAATGATGACAATGATGAGATGATGATGATGACAATGATGACAATGATGAGATGATGATGATGACAATGATGACAATGATGAGATGATGATGATGACAATGATGACAATGATGAGATGACGATGATGACAATGATGACGATGATGAGATGACGATGATGAGATGACGATGATGAGATGACGATGATGAGATGACGATGATGACAATGATGACAATGATGAGATGACGATGATGACAATGATGAGATGACGATGATGAGATGACGATGATGACAATGATGAGATGACAATGATGAGATGACGATGATGACAATGATGACAATGATGAGATGACGATGATGACAATGATGACAATGATGAGATGACGATGATGACAATGATGAGATGATGATGATGACAATGATGACAATGATGAGATGATGATGATGATGACAATGATGACAATGATGAGATGATGACGATGCAGATGATGATGCTGATGATGATTTTGATGATGATGATGATTTTGATGATGATTTTGATGATTTTGATGATGATGATGATGATGACGGTGAGATGACGGTGATTTTAATGATGATGATGATGATGAGATGACGGTGAGATGACGGTGATTTTAATGATAATGATGATGATGATGACTGATGACAATGATGAGATGACGATGATGATGATGATGATGACTGATGACAATGATGAGATGATGATGATGATGATGATGATGACTGATGACAATGATGAGATGACGATGATGATGATGATAATGATGATGATGATGATGATGATGATGATGACAATGATGAGATGACGATGATGAGATGACGATGATGAGATGACGATGATGAGATGACGATGATGAGATGACGATGATGAGATGACGATGATGAGATGACGATGATGAGATGACGATGATGAGATGACGATGATGAGATGACGATGATGAGATGACGATGATGAGATGACGATGATGACAATGATGACGATGATGACAATGATGACAATGATGACAATGATGACAATGATGACAATGATGAGATGACGATGATGAGATGACGATGATGACAATGATGAGATGACGATGATGATGATGACAATGATGACAATGATGAGATGACGATGATGATGATGACAATGATGACAATGATGACAATGATGATATGACGATGATGACAATGTTGAGATGACGATGATGAGATGACGATGATGACAATGATGAGATGACGATGATGACAATGATGACAATGATGAGATGACGATGATGATGACAATGATGACAATGATGAGATGACGATGATGATGATGACAATGATGAGATGACGATGATGATGATGACAATGATGAGATGATGATGATGATGATGACAATGATGACAATGATGAGATGACGATGATGACAATGATGAGATGACGATGATGAGATGACGATGATGACAATGATGAGATGACGATGATGACAATGATGACAATGATGAGATGACGATGATGACAATGATGACAATGATGAGATGATGATGACGATGATGCCGAAGATGACGATGATGGCGAAGGTGATGACGATGATGATTATGACAATGATGATGATGACAATGACGATGATGGTGAGATGACGATGATGGTGAGATGACGATGATGGTGAGATGACGATGATGGTGAGATGACGATGATTTTAATGATGACATGACGATGATGACGGTGAGATGACGATAATGACGACGACGACGATGATGATGATTATAATGATGATGATGATGACTGATGACAATGATGAGATGACGATGATGATGATGATGATGACTGATGACAATGATGAGATGATGATGATGATGATGATGACAATGATGAGATGACGATGATGATGATGACAATGATGAGATGACGATGATGATGACAATGATGAGATGATGATGATGACAATGATGACAATGATGAGATGACGATGATGACAATGATGAGATGATGATGATGACAATGATGAGATGATGATGATGACAATGATGAGATGACGATGATGATGATGACAATGATGAGATGACAATGATGATAATGATGATGATGATGACAATGATATGACGATGATGACAGTGATGATGATGGCAATGATGATGATGACGATGATGATGATGATGATGACGATGATGATGATGACGACGATGATGACGATGATGATGATGACAATGATATGATGATGATGACAATGATGATGATGACAGTGATGATGATGGCAATGATGA
>NC_134809.1:7377355-7397355 GCF_046742065.1 Oratosquilla oratoria
TAGAGAGGTAAATAAGATAAAGATAGATAAGGTAGATAACATAGATTGATTGATAGATAAGATAGGTAAATAAGATAAAGATAGATAAGATAGATAGACAGGTAAGATAAATGAGATAGATAAGATAGATAGGTAGATAGATAAAATGATAGATAGAGAATATTTCCTTTCGTGATTTTTACTCCACAGACCTTACAATCCCTTAAAGGCGGTTTCCAGGACGACCGACGGTTGGACGCGGAAAGATTTATATACAATACAATACATTATAATACAATACAATAATACAATACAGTGTAATGATGTACATTATAATACAATATAGTGCATTACAGCGCAAAATTATAAAGTACAATACAGTACAATGTAATATAATACAGTGCAATACAATACAACACAACACAATATATGATCAAATACAATACAATGTAATACAATACAATACAACACAATAATACAATACAATATAATACAATATAATCCAATCCAATAGAATCCAATCCAATCCAATAGAATCCAATCCAATCCATTCCAGTCCAGTGCACCCGAGGGCCTTTTGAAACCAGCCTGTCCTTCGACTTGGCACTGGATACCGCAGGGGGGGGGGGACGTGGGCGTGGGCGGCGCGAAGAGAGCAAAGAAAGCGCCCACCGCACCCGCATGGGGGAACAAAGTCAGCGAGCTAATGGAAACAATATCACTCGGTCATAGTCTACATTTTTCGTTTTTCTTTTTTTTCTTTTTCCTTTTTCTTCTTTTTGACAGTTGGTTCGAATGTAGTGTTGACGTTTTTTTTTTTTTTTTTTTTTTTTTTTTGTCTCCGCGAGAGAGCAAGGTGTTCTGGGTTTCTGAGTTCTGGGTTTCTGGGTTCTGATGTTCTGGGTTTTGGGTATATGGGTTCTGGGTTCTGCGTTTTTGGTTTCTAGGTTCTGGTTTCTGAGTTTCTGGGTATCTGGAGTCTGGGTAGCTGGGTTTCTGGATTTCTGGCTATCTGAGTTTCAGGGTTCTGTGTTTCTGGTTTCTAGGTTCTGGTTTTCTGGGTTCTGGGTTTCTGGGTTCTGGGTTCTGGGTTCTGGGTTTCCGGGTTTTGGGTTTCTGGGTTCTGGGTTCTGAGTTCTGGGTTCTTTGTTCTTGAAGGGTCTTGATGCAGTTGAGTAAAGTCGCCCGGTGTAGAAGGGAGCTAAGGGTTTAAGTCAGCTAACCTACAACATTTTCTCTCTCTCTCTCTCTCTCTCTCTCTCTCTCTCTCTCTCTCTCTCTCTCTCTCTCTCTCTCTCTCTCTCTCTCTGTGTGTGTGTGTGTGTGTGTGTATGTATGTATGAGAATATGGTTATATATTGAGACAGCAGGACAGGACTCGTAGTAGTTATGGATTTGATTAGAAAATTTTAGGTTTACGAAGGAAATAGTTAAGAATTGGTTTACCAACAGAGTAGTTAACGAACGGAATAAACTTGGTAACCATGTAGTGAGCGCTGAAGCAATAGATCGTTTTAAGAGAAAATGAGAACTTTATAGATAGGGATAACAGGGGGTAAGGGACATGGAACTGCCTAATATAGGCCTTATGGTCTTTTGTAGTCTCCTCCGTTCTTATGTTATGTTCTTATAATATGCGTGTAGTTTTTGCAACTTTTTTTGACTTCTTGATGTAAGGATAACGATTTGGTGTCCACTTATCACTCTCTATTATTACATGCTAGTGACATAGACAGAAACTGAGTCGTCTATACGTGCTATAGACACAGTTTCATAAGAAATATCCAGCACAAGATAAACACAAATTCATTTTACTTCAAATAAACGCAAGTGGTGCACAGACTAACAAGATGTACACAACTTGAAAGTAAACCAAATCGTTATCAATGGAATATATATATGTATATATATATATATATGTATATATATATATATATATATATATATATATATATATATATATATATATACATGAACACAATACTTATAAAAAAAACTTTTACTATAGGCCACACTACCTGTGTTTACACACCACACAACATTGAGAATGCGAAACACAACACAAACGTGGTTTTACCAAACTAGTAGATGAAAACATAGTTCTTCAACAAAAGAAGAGAAACCAAACACTATACAAAACATTAGAAAATTAACTGTACAAGTGCAGATAAAAGAGATACACTATACCAAGCATTAGAGACACCAACCGTGTAAGTGCCGATAAAAGAAATAAACACACATCGCGCAATTGAGAACACAGTAATAACGGAATACATTCAGAAAATAAAACTGGACGAAGAAGCTGATCCACTTTCTTCTCCAGAAGAAACGGAAAGAAAGAAAGTATTCAGGAGCTGAATTTCTCCTACTCAGAGGATCCTGATAATGTGCTGACCTCCCACTTGAAGAACCAAAGACCAGAGGTCACGTTGATACTCAGTTACATCTTCAATTATTCCTGGACACAGCAAGATACAAATCATTTGGAATAATGTATTTACTTTTCCATATAATTTGTAACTTATCAGAATCAAATAAACCTATAGGGTTGGCAGTTCCATACATATCCAACTTGCTCCTGATTATACTAAGCTAATGAAGAAAATTGTTTAACAAAAAAGCCAGATATATTTACTCTCGTCACCCAAATAAGGCGTTCTCAGTTTGAAAAAAGACGATGTCTGATGGTAATAGATACAAACAGAGCCTTTGATAGCTAGTCCCAATGCATACACTTGTAAAGACCATAAAAACAGATACTCCTGGTAACGATAAAGAAATAAAAAAAAATTCTGGTGGACAAAGAATGTAGTTGTTGAATCATTGCCTCCCCCCCCAAAAAAAAAAAAAACTTTCAGCAATGCTCTGCAATGTGCAACAGCAGGAACATTGTTTGTTTTCTTCACGCATGGCCTTCTACCTGAAACCCAGCACACAACATCAAAGTACTCTCATATACAGACGATCAAACGAAAATAAAGCATATACATACGTACATACATGCATACACACACATATATATATATGTATATATATATATATATATATTGTGTGTGTGTGTGTGTGTGTGTGTGTGTAATTGTGCGACAGAGTGCGAAATATGCATATTACTATATGAATTGAATATGTATATATGTATGTATGTATGCATGTATGAATGTATATATGATGTATGTGCGTATATATGATGTATGTATGCATGTATGAATGTATATATGTATGTGCGCATATATGTATGTATGCATGTATGAATGTATATATGATATATATGCGTATATATGATGTTTGTATACATGACTACTTTGTTCATTACTTCACCGGTCAGCTTTTCTCCTTTCCCTCGTCCTCTCCCCATTTTCTTCCTCGTCTCCTCGTTCTTCCCGTTTTCTTTCTTTCAGATGCCAACCAGCCCAACTGCTAAGCTGCTGTCCAGACAGACCGCCAGCTCTGACGCTTGGGCCCCCGGCCTCAAGCTAAGCTCCCTCCTCTCTCTCTCTCACTCTCACTCTCACTCTCACTCTCTCTCTCTCTCTCTCTCTCTCTCTAGCTATCTCTCTCTCTGGCTCTCTCTCTCACTCTCTCTCTCTCTCTCTCCCTCTCTCTGGATCTCTGGATCTCGATCTCTCTTTCAATCTCTCTCTCTCTCTCTCTCTCTCTCTCTCTCTCTCTCTCTCTCTCTCTCTGTCTCCCTCTGGATCTCTCTCTCTATGTGTGTGTGTGTGTGTGTGTGTGTGTGTGTGTGTGCGCGTGTCTCGCTCTCTGTTAAGGTTATCCAGGGTTAAAGAAGGTCAACAAATGCTTTCTCCTCCTTCTTCTCCTCCTCCTTCTTCTCCTCCTCCTTCTTCTCCTCCTCCTTCTTCTCCTACTCCTTTTCCTCCTCTTTCTCCTCTTCCTCCTCTTTTTCCTCTTCCTCATCCTCCTCCATCTCCTCCTCCTCCTCCTCCATCTCCTCCTCCTCCTCCTCCATCTCCTCCTCCTCCTCCTCCATCTCCTCCTCCTCCTTCTTCTCTTCCTCCTCCTCTTCCTGCTCCTCCTCCTCCTGCTCCCCTCCTCCTCTTCCTCCTTCTCCTCCTCCTCCACCTCCTCCTCTTGCTCATTCTCCTCTTCCTCCTCTTTCTCCCCTTCCTCCTCCTCATCCTCCATCTTCTCCTCCTCCATCTCCTCCTCTTGCTCCTCTTTCTCTTTCTTTTCCTTCTCCTCCTCTTCCTCCTCCCCCTCCTCCTCCTCCACCTCCTCCTCCTGCTCATTCTCCTCTTCCTCTTCCTCCTCTTTCTCCTCTTCCTCCATCTCCTCCTCTTGCTCCTCCACTTTCTTTTCCTCCTTCTCCACCTCTTCCTCCTTCTCCTCCTCTTTCTCCTCCTCTTCCTTTTCCTCCTCCTCCACCTCCATATCCTCTTGCTCCTCCTCTTTCTTTTCCTCCTTCTCCTCTTCTTCCTCCTCCTCTTCCTCTTCCTTTTCCTCCTCCTCCTCCTTCTTCCCCTTTTCCTCCTCCTCTTCTTCCTCGTCCTCCTCTTCTCCCTCCTCCTCCTCCCGAATTTCCTCGAAGGTCACAACGTCCTGACTGGGCTTCGGCGTCGGTCAATGGCGAGCCGATACAGCTGCAGCTGTTTTGAGTAGTTCGAAGGCAGCTGCCTGGTAGTGGGTGGGAGGAGAGGTGGACAGCTGCGTGGGGGGTGGTGGATGCAGCTGGGAAGGTGAAAGATGAATACAGCCTCTGTGGGTATAGAGAGAGGTCTCTCTCTCTCTCTCTCTCTCTCTCTCTCTCTTTCTCTCTCTCTCTCTCTCTCTTTCTCTCTCTCTTTTGGGAGGAAGAGAATTTCGTAGTTGTATAGTGGGACAAAAAAAGGAGTAGGAAGAGATGGAGGAGAAGAAAGGAAAGGGATTGGAGGAGGAGGAGGAGGAGGAGGAGAAGGAGGACGAGGAGGGGGGAGGGTGGATGAAGATAAGGTTCAGAAAGAAGTGAAATAAATTGAGGAGGGGAAGGAGGAGAAATGGAGGGAGTGGAGGAAACTGGGAAACATGTCGTCGAGATGAATAAAATCGCCTGGCGACAACAAGAATGAAAGGAAGAGTATTGCCTAGAGTAGCTGGGATTAGAGCAGGTGTTCCTAGAGTGGTTGGGAATAACCGAGGAGGTATTTACAATGGATTGAGCGACCGCGTACCCTGAGTGGTTGGGACGAATCAGAGCGTCCTCATTGTGGCTGGGTAGAATGCGTGCTTATGGTGGTTGGATTAATTGCAGGGGGGGAGGGGGAGCGTACTCACGTTGGCTGGGATGAATGGACGCGAATGGGAGAATGATTGGGTAAGAGGACTTTGTGTAGCTGGATCCAATGGACGTGTATCTGTGTTAGTAATGAAAATGTAATTAGGATGGCTGAGATGAAGATAAATCGTGTTCCCATAGTAGCTGGGATAAGAAGAATGTACCTGTAGTGGCTGGGATGAAGAAACATGTACCTGCAGTGGTTGGGATGAAGTACAGTGTACCTGTTGTGGCCGGGATGAAGAGAAGTACTTATAGTGGTTGGGATAAAGAAAAGTGTCCCTGTGGTGGCTGGGATTAAGAAAAAATTCCATATAGAGGTTGAAATGCAGAAGAATGTACCTGTGATGCCTGGGATGAAGAGAAGCGTACTTGTAGGGGCTGGGATGAAGAAAAGCGTACTTGCAGTGGCTGGATCGAAAAAAGGTGTACCTGTAGTGGCTGGATCGAAAAAGGTGTACCTGTAGTGGCTAGGTGGAAAAACAATTGTACCTGTAGTGGCTGGGATGAAGAAAAGTGTACCTGTAGTAGCTAGAATGGAATGGACGTGTACCCTTAGTGGCTGGGTTAAGTGGACGTGTTCCTATGATAGCTGGGTTGAGCGTTTATGTCAAGGACGCACACACACAAGCTGGGTTATATGGACATGTACTGCAGGTAGCTGGGATATAGACTAAATGGACAAAAGTATTGGATCCATGGCGCTGAACTCGCGTCTATTCGATGTATTTTTGTTAATGTATTATGTAATACAACAGCGATCGTGTATTTTTATATCGCGTATCGTTCAAATTACCAGGAACATACATAGGATATATGTCAGAATTAATCGTTCGTGTGTCGTATTGTATCGTACTACTAACACGTAAAAGCTCCATTTGCTGAACGTATAATTTGGCCAGATGAGTGAAGTATTTTGGGAGAAGCGTACCCACGGTAGCTGGGTTGAATAAAAACGTACCTAAGGCGGTTGGGAGAGTAACAAGTGTTTACGGTGGCTGGGATGAATGAGGCCGTACTTATTCAAGCTAGATTATAAAATTCATTCATTCATCTCTCCAACTCCCCTCCTCTCTCTCTACTCCCTCTCTCTCCCTACTCCCTTCCTCTCTCTATCTCTCTCTTCCTACTCACTCTCTCTCACTCACTTCCTCTCTCTTCCTACCCCTCTCTCCCTACTTCCTCTCTCCCTACTTCCTCTCTCCAACTTCCTTACTCTCTCCCTACTCCCTCTCTCTCACTCTCTTCCTCTCTCTACACATCCCTCTCTCCCTATTCCTTTCCTCTCTCCAACTCTCACCCTCTCTCCCACTCTCACCCTCTCTCCCACTCACTTCCTCACCTCCATTTCCTCCTTTTATCTAATTTCCTAATTCATTCTCCCCTCCCCTCCTTCCTCTTCCTCTTCCTCTTCCTCACCCCTCACCCCACTCCCCATAATGTCTCTCCACCCCTCCACTCTCTCTAACTCCCCCTTACTCCCTCCTTCTTCCCAACTCCACACTCCATTCCACCTCTTCCACTCCTAGTCCCTTCCTACTCTTCTCCTCTTCCACTCTCTCCTTTCCTCTTCCACCCTTTACGTCCCCTCCTCCTTCTCTCCCTTCCTCCCACACACCTCCACTCCACTCCTTCCACCACTCCCTCCCCTCCCCACTCCCTCTTCCTCTCACTCCCTCCCCTCCCCACTCCCTCTTCCTCTCACTCCCTCCCTTCATCTCACACTCCCTCCCTCTCTCACTCCCTCACTCCACTCATCCTTCACACTTCCATTAGCTCCTCCTCACTCCCTCTCTCCTCACTCTCTTCTTCTCCCACTCCTCCTCCCCTTTCCTCCTCCTCCTCCTCCTCCTCACTCTCCTCCTCCTCCTCCTTGCTGTCTTCCCTCGCACCTTCACTTCCCCTCATCCTCCTTTCCCTCCAGTCCACCTTTAAGAGTCGGGAGGGACCAAGTGGGCGTGTTACTTACGTGGGGGGGCTTTGTATGCACGGGCGTGGGTGGCTGTGGTGGCTGTGGTGGCGGCTTTGCTCGGGACCAATGTATTCAGCTTTGTACAAAGAACTATACATTTATTGTTGTCTCTTTCTGAGGACGAGTGTGTATATGTGTGTGTATGTGTTCGTATGTATGTATCTATGTGTTTCTATGTATCTATGTGTATGTATGTATGTATGTATGTGTCTGTGTAAGTTTGTGTGTACGTATGTTTGTGCTTGCATGTGTGTGTATGTGTGTATGTCTGTCTGTGTGTGTGTTTGTGTGTGTGTGTGTATTCACTTGGTCTTTGGATCACGTGTTGGACTCGTGATTGACAGCTATTTCCCTCCTGGAAGAGAGCTCAGAGCTTGTAGGTCCGATCTATGGGTAATGTTATGACCTTGCACACACACACACCCCCAACTCCCCGCCCACGATAGTCAGAGTAACGACCCGAGGCACAGCGATACCGAAATAATTTCGTCCCTGGGCAGAATTCGAACTGGGTGCTGGGAGCACTTCTGCTTCCCAGTTCAGCGCTCTACCAACTATGCCACCGAGTGTGTGTGTGTGTGTGTGTGTGTGTGTGTGTGTGTGTGTGTGAGGTGTAAGTTTGTATTTATGTGTATATGTGTTTATATGTGTGTGTGTTTGTGTGTAAGTGCATAGTTGCTTGTATATGAATATTTGTATTATTTGTGTGTGTGTGTGTGTGTGTAAGTTTGTGTGCATGTGTGTATGTGTTTATATGTGTGTGTGTGTGTGTGTGTGTGTGTTTGTGTATGTATGTGTGTGTGTGTGTGTGTGTGTGTGTGTAAGTTTGTGTGTATGTGTTTATATGTATGTGTGTGTTTGTATGTATGTACACAGTTGCTTGTATACCAATATTTGTATTATTTGTGTGTGTTTCTGTGTGTGTGTGTGTGTGTGTGTGTGTGTGTGTGTGTGTGTGTGTGTGTGTGTAAGTTTGTGTGTGTTTATATGTGTGTGTGTTTGTGTACATGTACATAGTTTTTTGTATATGCATATTTGTATTATTTGTGTGTGTGTGTGTGTGTGTGTGTGCACGCACTCCCGCGTGCGTAGGCGTAGGCGTGGGCGTGGGCATGGGCGTGGGCGTGCGCCAGCTCACGAGTGGGCGTGTGTTGAATTCGGGCGTGGAGCACTCTGAACGGAGGCGTAGGCGTGTGGCAGTACCGCGGGTCGGTGGGCGTGAAATGCTGGACAGTCGCCAGATCGTTGACGTCATCAAGCCCCCACCTCTCCCTCTCCCCACCACCCCTCCGTCTTCTCCTCCCCCTCCCCCCCTCCCTCCTCCCTCCTTCAAGACAAACGCCTCAAGACAAAATCCCAATCTCCAACATTACTACCTCAATCGTATTCAGCATCTTCACCAACATTTTACCTTTCTCCAACATCTTCTCCCTCATCTCACCCTTCTCCCTCATCCCCCTCCCTTCTCCCTCACCCTATTCTCTGTCTCTCTCTCTTCGTATTCTCTTTCTCTTCCATTTCATCCTTCTCCACCATTTCTGGAGACCCTCCCTCACTCTCTCTACCCTCCATCTTTACCTCCTCCACCACCTCTCTCCAACATTTAGATTTACCCTTCACCCTGATTTTATTTCTCATACACCACTATCTCCAACATCATCTCCCTCACCCCATCACCCTTCTCCAACACTCTACTTCATCTTCCTCGACTCTTTTTCTCCACCAAATTCTCCCTCACCTTTCTCCAACACTCGGCGTGACCCTTCTTCATTTCCTCCTTTTCATTACCTTTCATTACCTCTCTTACCCTTCCTTACCTCTTCCCCTTCACCCTCCTCATCACCCTCCTCTTCTCCATCAGCTTCACCCTCACTCCAACACAAACACAAAGAAGCTTCTACCGAGGTTTTTCACCTTCAATACAGATACGCCCATTCAAAAAATTTATTCATTTACTTATTTATCTATTTATTTATTTATTTATTTACTCATTTCTTAATCCACTGAAGACTTCTATATATGGTCTGAGTTTGTATCTTTACTGAATAAAATTGTCTAACAATTTTTTATTTTTTTATTTATTTATGCATGTGTGTGTGTGTGTGTGTGTGTGTGTGTGTGTGTGTGTATGCGTTGAAGAAATGAGCAGACTCAATGGTGACGAACGTGGTTGGGGGTAGAGAGGTGGTCTTTAGTCCGCAATGTCGACCTCCAAATCCGTGACCCTCTCCCCTCTCTCCCTCTCTCCCCCTCTCTCCCTCTCTCCCCCTCTCTCCCTCTCTCCCTCTTTCACCTCTCCCACCTCTCCAACCTATACCCCCTCTCCCACTTCTCCTTCTCTCCCCCTCTCTCCCCCTCTCCCCCTCTCTCCACCTTCTCCCCTCTCTCCCACTCTGTCCTTCTCTTACTCCTTTCCCACTCTCCCCTTCTCTCCCCTCCCTATATATTCCTCTCTCCCTCTCCCCCTCTCCCCCTTTTCCCCCTCTTCCTATATCCCCTTCTCTCCCTCTGCCCCTCTATCCCCTTCCTATATATTCCTTTCTCCCTCTCCCCCTCTCTCTCCCTCTCCCCCTCTCTCTCCCTCTCCCCCTCTCTCTCCCTCTCCCTATATCCCCTTCTCTCCCTCTCCCCCTCTCTCCCCCTCTCCCCTCCCTCTCTCCCTTTTGCCCTCTCTCCCCTCTCTCCCACTCTCTCATTCTCTTATCCCTCTCCCCCTTTCCCCTTTTCCCCTCTCCCTATATTTCCCTCTCCCTTTCTACCTACTTCCCCCTCTCCCTCTCTCTCCGCTTCTCCTCCTCTCCCCACTTCCCCTCTCCCTCTCTCTCCCCTTTTCCCCCTTTCCCACCCCTCCCTTTTCCCCATTTCCCCCTTTTCCCCTCTCCCTCTCTCCCCCTTTACCCCTATCCCCATCTCCCCCTCTCCTCCTCTTACCTTCTCCCCCCTCTCCCCCTGTCCCCCGTCTCCCATCCTCTTCAGAATCTTTTGACTCAAACCAAGTTAAAATAGAAATAGAAAAAATAATTGGAAAAAAAATTAAAGAATGAATTAAATTTTCCGTTTGGCAGAGCAAACAGACTAACCACTTGGCTGGAGAAAGTTAATCGAGTTAGTTTATCCTTTTTCGTCCTTTCGCGGACGAGAGGTTTGTCCAAATCTGAATAAAATTATATTGCGTCAGCCAGAACCAGGTCATTAAACGAAGCACTTGGCTGGTTGGTGTTAAAAGAGATCTTGTTTTCCGCCTCGTTAGTAGAGCCATCATCAAAATGAACAAGATATATATGTTTATTTTTTATTGAAACTTCCTAAAAATATATCCAATATTCACAGCAAAAAGTTAGAAGACTTGACATATATATATATATATATATATATATATATATACAGAATATATATATATATATATATATATATATATATATATATATATATATGTATGTATATATATGTATGTATGTGTGTATTTATTTATGTATGTATATTCGTATCATATATATATATGCATGTATATATGTATTCGAGATCACTCTTTCCGATTTTTGCAGATTTCGAAATTCTTAAAAAAAAAAAAAGTATTCAGTTAGCAAAGTACTACATTGAGTAAATCCTAAACGGACATTGACGGGGAATTGCACCATCTGCCGAAATGACCATCTGGCCACAGGTGGTTCCAAAGACCATAAGTACCATCTGGTTCCTAGAATAGTAGGTGGGTGAATGGAATCCTCACCCCTTGTTACTATGGACGATTCCACCTGACACAAGGGTTACCAGAGGGACGTCGGATAGGATTGTCTCCCCGTCGCCCTTTATCAGAACCTGTCAAAGCATCTTCATCTCTATCTAGAAGAAGTACCAGCCCCGAGAGGCGGGCACTCGGTGTCTAAGACGTCTAAGGAGAGTCTTAGAGGAGGTAAAGTTAAGGTTTATGGAGAAAAAAATAAATATATCATTTTTATTAGTAGAAATTAATCTCCAATAATATGATAAGGTTAAGAAACTCTGACCCGTAGGGGGGTCACTTGAGCCCCTAAAACGTTAACCGAATAGAACATGCAGTTAATATGGAGATAGGTTCTAGATATGCTAATCTATTTCACTAATGTCGATGTTTCCTTAGATGAATAAAGTCAATACAAAAGTTATAAGAAGCATAGAAAAATATTAAACTTTTTTTTTTTATCTTGAAATGGTTCTTCGTGTGGTCGATGGACTCAAAATTTTGGTTTCAGTTCCAGAAGGTCTTAGTGCTTCAGTCCTCAAAGAGGTTTGTTGGTCTTCAGAGAATGTTGTTCTTCGTGTGGTCGATGGACTCAAAATTTTGGCTTCAGTTCCAGAAGGTCAAAGAGGTTTGGTTATAGTAAGAAAAAAAAATATTAGACGTTCTTCGAGTAGTCGATGGACTAAATTCTAGTTTCAGATCCAGAAAGCCTCAGTGCATCAACCCTCTGAGAGGTCTGATGGTCTTCAAAAAAATATTAAAAATCGTTCTTGGTCCTCCAGATTTAAGTCAAAATTTTGACTTTACGAATACTTGAAGACTCAAAATTTCGGTTTTCGAAGAAGAGGCTAGACCTCTCTAGCAGGCGCTCCTCCAGGTACTAAACTCAAAATTGTTACTTTGGAAATACCAGAAGACTCTCTTGCAAGCTAACAGGCATTTAACCCTGGGGACCAAAATTCTTTCAAGACCAGAGGAGGGGGGGAGGGGGGACGGGGGGGGGATAGCGTAGGGGGAAAGTGGAGGCTCTTGCGTGTACAAAGGCCATTCCTCGCCCCCAGGAGGGTCTTTATAGAGTTGCATCTCGACGAAGCACACTGCCAGAAGGAGCTTCGTCTCTGCTATGGATTGGCCTCGTCAGCAGGGAGTTGGGGGGGGGGGTCCTTGGCGGCATCGTCCAACTTCGCAGTTTGGTGGTCTTGCAGTCACGTCGTTTCCTCTTCCCCTTTCCCTTCCATCTCCTTCCCCCTTCCCCCCTTCCCCCCTTCCCCCTTCCCCCTTCCCCTAGCCTCCCCTCCCCTACCCTCTCTTCCCCTACCCTCTCTTCCCCTCCCCCTCCCCTTCCCTTAGCTACCCCTCCCTTCTCTTCCCCTCCCCTTCCCCTTCCACTTCCCCGTCCCCCTCCCCTTTCCCTCCTCTCCCCTTTCCCTCCTCTCCCCCTTCCCTCCTCTCCCCTCCCCTCACTTCCCTTAACATCCCATCCCCTCCCCTCCCTCCTCTCCCCTCCCTTCCCCTCCCCTCCTCTCCTCTCCTCTCCTCTTTTCCATTCCAATTTCCCTTTCCCTTTTTCTTTACTTTCCCGTTTAAGTTTCTCTTTCTCTTTCCTTTCCTCTCTTCTTTTTACCTCTTGCCCTCACCTTCCTCTTCCTCTTCTCCTTACCTTTATGATTCGCCTTCCCTTTTTTCCACTCCTTCCCCTCTCACCTCTTTACCTCACTCTTTCCTCTTCCCTTCCCTATTTCTATTTCCTTCCCTCTCCTCTCCCTTTTCCTTTCTCTCTCCTCGCCTCCCCTTCCCCCTCCATTACCCTCCCCTCCCCCTCTTCTCCCTTCCCCCTCTCCTCCCCCCCTCTCCTCTCCTCCCCTCCAATACCCTCCCCTCCCCTCCAATACCCTCCCCTCCCCTCCAATAATCTCCCCTCCGTCTCCTCCCCTCCCCTCTCCCCCTCCCCTCCTCCCCCCTCCCCTCTCCCCTCCCCTCCCCTCTCCTCTCCCCCCTCTCTCCCCCTCCCCCTGTCCTGACCTAAACTTTTCTCTTTCCTGTCTTTCTAATGAGGTCTGTTTCTTTCCTTCAATTTCCCTTCCATCTTCCATTCCTCTCTCCCTTCTTCGTCCTTTCTCTCCTTCGAACTCCTCCTCTTTTCTCCCTTTCTTTCCCTTCCCTTTCCTTCCCTTCTCTTTTCTTCCCTTTTCTTTTCTTCCCTTCCCTTCCTTTCCTTCCTTTCTTCCGTTCCATTCTCCTTCCCCTTCTCCTTTCCTTTCCTTCTTCTTTCCCTTTCCCCTTCCTCTCCTCTCTTCTCTCCTTTTCTCACGATCCCTTCCTCCTCCCCTCCCCTCTCCTCCCCTCCCTTCCCCGTCCCTCGCCCCATCTCCCCTTCTTCGCCTTCTTTCCCCATACTCTTTCCTCATGCCTCCCCACTCCTCCCCTCCCCCTCCCTCACCTCCCCCTTTCCTAACCTCCCTTCTCCCTCTCCCCCTCCCACCCTTTCCTTCCCTTACCTCACCTCCCCCTTTTCATCTTCCTTCCCCTTATCGCCTCCCCATCCTACTCCTCCTCTCTCCTTCCTATCTTCCCTTCCCCCACCTCCCCCCTCTCCTCTCTTCCCCTTCCCTCCTCTCTACCATTCTCATCCTCTCTCCACTCCTCCTCACATCTTACCTCCTCTCCCTTTTGTAACCCCCCTTTCCCCCTATCCCCCTATCCCCTACCCCCACCCCCTTATTCCCTCCCCCCCACCCCACCTCATCTCTGTCTACAGCCTTCATGACCTCACCCTTGACGGCGATAGCTTAGTGTCGTCTAACACCACGTGACGCCTCTCCGTGATCCTTGTGCCCTCAGAGACGCTCCCTCCATCCTCCTCCTCCTCCACTCCTCCTCCTTCCTCCTCTTCTTCCTCCTCCTCCTCCTCCTGGTCTTCCTCCTCCCACGCGCCCCATGCCATCGCTGGATTTTTTTTACTTTTGAGATAATCTTTCATTCTCTGCTTTCATTTTTTAATTGTTTTCTATTTTTATACACGCACACACACACACACACACACACACACACACACACACACACACACACACACACACACACACACACACACACACACACACACACACACACACATATATATATATATATATATATATATATATATAATATATATATATATATTTTATATATATATATATATATAATGTATATATAACATCCTAAACAAAATTATTATGAATTAGTGATATCATACATTAAGAAAATTGAAAACCAAGACTGCATTAATAACAAAAAAAAATATGATTACAGAGCAGAAAGACATCGACAAAAGATGAACAGAACATTTTAAAGAACTTTCAAACAAAAAAAGAAGAAAAAATAGGATAAGATCTAAAAGGAGACTTTAGAAAAAAGTGCAATAAAGGTGGCTCCGAGGAAATTAAAAAAGAAGAATTTGACAGGACTTGATCAAAGATGAAGACTGGCAAAGCTCCAGGAATAGATGGAATACCGATCGAACTAATAAAGGAAGTAGGAAGAAGAATCTAGCAGAAGCCCCTAAAACTCTTCAGTCTTGTCTATAAAGAAAGGAAAAATACCTGAAGAGTAGGGGAGGTCCTCACCGTGGCAATCCTAAAAAAAAAAAAAAAAACAGAGAGAGAGAGAGGGACCGGAATAGAAAAACCGTGGGATCATACACCAGAGTCCTTATGTAGCGTTTATTGATCTACAGAAAGCATTTGACTCCAGATCTACATTAGGGAGGTTTCAGGGTTGTAGAAGTATATGGATGTAAATTATGGAGTTACAGGGTAAGTGAAGGAAGTTATTAGATGCTTGTATACCTTCTGATTATACCTTCAGGAGATCTAAAGATTCAGAAAACTCATCATCCCATTCCCATGTTGTGGGAAGTGAGAAACCCATGGTAGGGGAAAGTACAGTTAGTTGTGGTAAGCCGCGGTTTTTTTTTTTTTTTTTTTTTTAGCCGACGTTGGTTCGGTTTCCCACTCGGTCAAGCCTGTCGGCAACCAACGCAGCAATCCTGCACCGGGTCCCGGGATTCGAACTCATGACCATCTGCTCATGAGTTTAAGATAGCGTTCACAGGTTACCTCACGGTTCTTTACGGTTGAAGAAATTGGTTTTCTTTGAAGGCGGGCGTCAGATAAAGAAGTGCATTGGTCCAGCTACTATTGGTCATATACACGGAGATAATTGTAAATTACTTCATGAATAGCAGGGAGGAGGAATAAAAATGAAAAAATAATGGGTTCTGCTGAGGATATAGCTAAGTGGAACAAAGATAGGGAAAGATCGAAAAAAAAGACACAAAAGATGAAACGAGATTTTATTTCTTAGAAATTTTGGAATGAAAATGAATGTTGAGAAAACAGAATTACTGAGAGACAGCCGAGTGGAGGAACAAAAATAAAATATCAATACAAGAAATGAGAAAAAAATGAGGGATGTGTTGTTACAAAAGAAGACTGAAATAAGAAACTTTTTGGAATGGATAGATAGATTTAGTGGAAATGTTGTTTCTGTGTGTGAGGAGGAAGGGGCTAATTTTCGAAAACAAGAAGATCAACAAGTGCTACAGCTAAGAGTCTGTCTTCAAGAGCGCGTTGATACCGATCATAACATAAAACTCGGAGACCCAAGTGCCAAGAACAAAAGACAGAAACGGGACTCAGGGTCCAGCAATGAGGCCAACGAGAGCCACTTTCGGAAGAACAAATTGGGAACAAAGAAAGACATGAAGACTCGAAAGAGAAAGAATTAGAGTTTGTCCCTGTTTTGAACAACACTTTGATAGATCATTTAAGAGAGTTAGGACGTTTGACAGGAATGAAAGAAGAAGGAGAGGCCGTGAAGGGAAGGTGTGAGGGAATGCTGGAGGGACGAAGACCTCGAGGAAGATCCAAAAAGAGATAGAGAGAAACTATCGAGGAAGCCCTCTGGAGACATGACTTGCTGGACATGGAGAGTCTGAGGGAGAAGGAGGAAAAGGAGGAGGAGGATGGAAGACCTTCATGATAGAACCAGATGGAGGATTATGCTGGAAGCACTGATTGGCAAATGAGTCTCAGATGAGGTGTACAATACACACACACACACACACACACACACACACACACACACACATATATATATATATATATATATATATATATATGTATATATATATGTATATATTTGTGTGTATTTGCCTAATTATAGTATACTGGAAAGGAGCAACCACAGTACAAAAACCTTTCCATCTCCGTGTCAGCAGAAGAGGTCCATTCATCTCAGGCGAGATCATGAACGGGAAGTTTGTCCCTATCGCGAAACCGCTGCTCGACCTACGCCTTGATAGTCGTATCTCAAATCCCGCCCCCCACCACCACCTCGCTATCGGGGACGGAGGGGGAAAGGGGGGTTGGGGAGAAGGGGGGGACCGTTTGTGTGGCCGGCCCTGGCCACCCCGACCTCCCCCATGGGTCCTATCCAGTCGGTGATCTGCTGGCTTTGACCGGGCTCCCTACCGGCTCACCGGGGCTTTAGAGTTTTTTCCCAGTCTCGCTATATGTTTATATATACATATACGTATACATATATATACATATATATATATATACATATATATATATATATATATATATATATATTTATATATATATATATATATATATATATATATATATATATAGTGTGTGTGTGTGTGTGTGTGTGTGTGTGTGTGTGTGTGTGTGTGTGTGTGTGTGTGTGTGTGTGTGTGTGTGCTCGTGTTTACCTAACTATATTATACAGAAAAAAGCAACACTCGTCAGGTCCTGTATTTGCCTATGTATGTGTGCACCTGTCGCTATGCTTTTATCCGCACATAAAACATCTACATCTCTTTTCCTTCAACAAGTAAATGCGAACGACACATGAAATTACTTTTTCATTTAATTTTTTGTTTCGGTTCCCAGGGTTTCTTTTTATTCTTTTTTTTTTTTTAATTTCGTTTTTTGTCTAGAGATACATTCTGTCGTTAATGGATCTCTGTGGTCGAATGACGAAGACAAGCCGGTCTTATACCGAACAGGCAATAAATCTTACTTCGCGCCCAAGAGTGTAGACAGGGAGGAGGAGGAGGAGGAGAAAGAGGAGGAAAAGGAGGATGAGGAGAAAGAAGAGGGGAAGAGGAGGAGGAGAAGGAAGAGGAGGAAGAAAAAGAGGTGGAAAACGAAATGAAGTATGAGGAGGAGGAGAAAGAGGAGGAGGAGGAGTTGGAAAAGGAAAGAAAGTACGACGAGGAAGATGAGGAGGAGGAGAAGGAGGAGGAGGAGGAATAGGAGGAAGAAGATGAGGGAGAAGAGGAAGAGGAAGAAAGAGAGGACAAGGAGGAGGAAGGAGAGGAAAAAAGGGGCGTAGGGAAAGAAGAGGAGGAGAAAAAGGCGAAAAAAGAGGAAAGGGGGCCAGAGAAAAGAGAGGTAAGAGGGATGAGGGTGAGGGGGTGGAGGGGGAGGTGGTATGGGAAGGGATAGGGGAGATGGGGGAGATAGAGGAGGATAGGGGGAGGTGGAGGGAGATAGAAAAATGGAGGGGGTAGGGGGAGATGGAGTGGAGGAGGAGGTGGAGGGGTTAGAGGGGGATAGTGAGATGGAGTGGAGGGGGAGGTGGAGGTGAGAGGTGCCTTGTTGAGGAGGAGCGGGGAGAATGGGTGTGGGGTGAGAATGAGTAGGAGGGGAAGAGAGAGGGGAGAAAGGGGGAGGGGCGCACTCCATCCATTATTGCATTTCTTCCCTTCAGGGTTGAATGGTTGATGGTTTGATAGAGTAGAAAATAGCTGAACGGGGTTGCAGTAGTAATGAATAGAAAATGAGATATTTTGTACTTGGCATAGAAAATGGAAAACCTTCACATTTGTAAAATACTTTAAAGTGTTTGTTCTGCTCAAAGGTAAACCAATTTGTCTAACTGTGGAGTGGCCCTCAAGATGAAAGGGATTAGATTAACTGAGTTAACTTCGTTATCTTTATAAGGGGGTTATATTTTCGGTCGTGTTTGTTTCTGTGCTAGCGGCTTTGAACAAGCAAAACAAACACGCAAACAAACACAATACTAGTGATGATTTTAATGACGAACAGGATCTTGGATATTGTTATTGTTACTATTTATTAATAAATTTATTTATCTATTTCTTTATTTTTCAATAACATAATCAAACCTTGGCAATTTTTATCCCAAGACTGATTCTACTTTTCGAAAAGAGTGGCGGAGGTTTGCGCTCTCCGAACAACTGCTTTTTTTTTTTTATCACATTCTAAGAGGTTAGATTGGGGGATATACACAAGGAGGCGCTTAACAGTATCCAAAACCGTTACCTCTAGGGTTTGAGTCCTCGGGCAAGTGGTAGTTACTTATATATATATATATATATATATATATATATACATATATACATATATACATATATATATATATATATTTTTTTTTTTCAAAAACGACCTCCATCTTTGTGGAAGTGTTTGGTGAAAGCAGTCAGGATCTGTCTCCCACATACACAGTTCATTCGCCCTTCTCTCACCAATGAATGTGGTCGCCTACCCTTTTATCTATCAATTTAATGAGGCCTAATACAGAAGCTCATTTATCCTACAATTTATTACACTCTCCTCAAAATCGATGTTTTGTACATATGCCGATTTGGGCGGTGGGGACCTGGTACCTCTCAGGCATAGGAGGGTTGATCTTGCTTGCTTGTAGTTGCATGGATTCAAGCAAATCCCACACGAGAAAGGGAAAGATTCTATGGGATAGTACACACGGTCATGTAAGCGTATCTCCTTGTAAGGGCCACGCCCTTGTGAAAGAGGGGGTTGGGGTTGGGGGGGTGCCTCCTCAAACTTCTCTTCCCCCCCACCCCCCACTTTCTCTTCTTACGAAAAAGTCTAAGAATCCTCAGGAGCTCGCCTACCTTTTTTTTTTTTTTTTTTTTTGTAGTACCGGTGAAGAATGTCCCCCTGGAGAATTGCTCAGAAAAAAAGAAATTGTTTTTCGCCCCCACAGTGCCTCGGCTCATTTCATCCTCATTTGAAGTAACATGCTGCGTGTACAAGGCATTTCGTACATTTCTTTTTCAATTTGTTCCTTATTTTATCGGAAATTATTATTATTTATTTGTTTGTTTATCTATTTGTTTATCTTATTCATTCATTTATTTATTTTATTTGTTTATTTATTTTATTTATCTATTTTATTTATTTATTTGTATTATTTTATTTATTTATTTTATATTTACTTATTTATTTATTTATTTATTTATTTTTTATTATTATTATTATTATTTTTTTTTTTTTTTTTTTTTGCGAAAAATGCTTTCCTTGCTTGCTTTACCCCTCTCTTGGTTTTACATTAAGGGCCTGTGGAGTTCAATGATATTTTAATTATGGATTTTTTTATTACCTCCCCTCTTTTTCTTACTCCTCCTCCACGTCCTCCTTGTCAAGCACCTCCTTTCTCTCTCCCTTCTCTATGCCTTCTTTCTTCCCTATGTTCTACTTCTTTCTCTATTTAATCTTCTTCCTCCTTCACCTTCATCTCCTTCTCCTTTCATCTTCATCTCCTCCTCCTTTTATTTACATTTCCTCGTTTTCCTCCTACCTCCTCTTCCTCTCCTTCCTTCCATCGTTTCTTCCTCCTTTTTCTTCCGTTTTCTCTTCCTCATTTCTATTCCGTTTTCTCTTCCTCATTTTTATTCAATTTCTCCTTCCTTCCTTCTTTCGTCTCCTCTTCCACCTCTTCCTCCTCCCCATCCTCCTCCTCCTTCTTCTTCTCCTCCATCTTCTATTCCCCTTCATTCCTCCCTCTCTTCCTCCCTCTCATCCTCCTCCATCTCCTATTCCCCTTCATCCTCCATGACCTCCTCCTCCTTCCTCTCTCCTTCCTCCTCTCTCTCCTCCTCCCCTTCCTCCTTTTACTCTCCTTTTCCTTCCTCCTATTCCTCCCACTCCTCCCCTTTCTTCTTTTCCCTTCTCATCCCTACTCCTACCCACCTCCCCCCTCCTCCCCTTCCACCTTTCACTCTCCCTCTCCCTCATCTG
>NC_134809.1:7417355-7419855 GCF_046742065.1 Oratosquilla oratoria
ATGAAGACTAAATCGACGCGGTTCGAGCGGATTTACTGTCCATCACCACCCCTCTTGTCTCCTTCCCCCCTCGAATGAAATTGAAGAGGGGAAAAAAGCAACACTATCTCATTAAAAGCTTCATCGGCACAACGATTGCTTGACCTCAGGGAACTGGGAAACACAAAGAGCGCAGCCAATGAAGTAAGGAACATGAAGCCCTACCTACAGTGAAAAAGGGCTATAGTGTTATCACTTGTGCAACGGCTCGGCGCCACTCAAGTGAAACACCGCGAAGCCTCTTCAGGCAAAGAGCTCGAAGCCACTCCTGAAGAACAGCTCCAGTCACTCCAACAGAACAATGCTATATCCATACTGTTACCAGGAGCATAGACGCAAAAAGCTTTACCAGAAGCAAAACTTCACCATTCATCTACCAAGATGACACGGCCGCTTCACTAAAATCACAACGCCGTCATGCCAACAGGAGTACATCGCCATGCCACTAACAAGAGAAAATTGCGATCTCATCATCAGCAACAAAACGGCACAAAAGCATTCCTAAAAGCAGAACAGAGCGAGTTCACACTTCCGTCCATCGTCTGACTAGGTGCTGCTTCCCTCGGCTGAATAAAATCGCCCGACTGCGGGACTGAGGCATCCCTCAGCTGAAAAAATATGTATATATACATATACAAATATATATGTATATATATATACATTATATATATATACATATATATGTATATTTATATAAATATATACATATATATATGTATATTTATATATATATACATATATGTATATTTATATATATATGTATATATACATATATATATATATATGTATATTTATATATACGTTATATATATATATATATATATATATATGTATATGTATAGGTATATAGGTATATATATATATATATATATATATATGATATATGTACATATATGTATATATTTGTATATATATACATATATATATGTATATATATATAATATATATATATATACAGTATATATGTATATATATAATATATATGTATATATATGTATACATATATACATATATATTATATATACATATATATATATTATATTATATATACATATATATATATATATATATATATATACATATATATATTATATATATACATATATATATATATATATGTATATGTATATATACGTTATATAATATATATATATATATATATATAACGTGTAAATAAATATATATGTGTATATATACATATATAAATATACATATATGTATATACTGTATATGTATATATATGTATATATATATATATCAATAATATAACGTATATATAAATATATATATATATATATATGTATATACATATATATATATAAATATACATATATGTATATCCTGTTTATGTATATACATATATATATGTATATACTGTATAATATATAATATATATATATATATATATATATATATATATATAATGCGTAAGTAACCACTAGGAAAAGGAAAATTAACGAAGCAGATCGCTTTCGTATAATTACATCTTCAGTGCTGATACAAAGAAGGAATTATAAAATGAGAGGTAGTGGAAGAAGTACACGTCTACTTCTTCCACTACCTTTCCGAATTCCCTCTTTACCATGTCTCAGTCAGTCATATATTCTGTACCTTGCTTCTTCATTTTATAATTCCTTCTTTGTGTCAGCACTGAAGATGTAATTATACGAAAGCGCTCTGCTTTGTTAGTTTACTTTTTCCTAGTGGTTACTTACGCATTTGTGAACACACGTTCCTAGTGTTTTTATTGCATATATATATATATATATATATATATATATATATGTATGTATATATAATACATATATAGTATATATATAATATATATATATATATATATATATACATATATACACTTTATGTTACAGTAAGATTGTGAAACTGGGAATTTCGTGATATCCCTAAAACTTTCAGGGAATTCGTGAAATTACTATTTCATTTAGGGACTTCATGAAGTTACTGAATATCTAGGGACTTCATGAAATCCCTGATGATAGTAAATACATAGAACAACAGAAGCTTTATTTTGAAAATTTATTCATAAATCATCATATCATGAAAATAATGTGTACAATCAAGTAGAATGTATTAGCACATTAAAGCTAATGCTTATTTTTACAAGTCAGACTGCTGTGACCACTGCTATTACAAAATTTCTTTGCTTTAAAACCCTTGCATCTGTTTGTCTGACACTGTTTGCTACTGTCACAGTGGAAGAACCCTTGCCCACCAGAAGCTGTAGACCTGAGGACTTGACGGGAGTGTAATGGTACAGCCTGTTTTTACATCAGTTTTATTTAAAAGGTTCTGAGGACAAAAGTCAAACTGATTCCTGGAATACTTTGTGCTCAACATCACTGCAATTCTGTACAAGTCATTTTCATCTCTGTCAACAATAAGTCCAATAATGTTTCTTGGGTCACCTCACCCTCCGTCAACCGTAAGAATTGGAACAGCAACA
>NC_134809.1:7437251-7449751 GCF_046742065.1 Oratosquilla oratoria
CCTTATCTTTCTCTTCCTCCTTATCTCCCTCCTCCCCTCCTTCTCCTCCTTCTCCTCTTCCTCCTTTCTTCCCACTCTCCTTCCTCCTTTTTTTTTTGTCTTCTCCCATCACCCTCGCCCTCCTCCTCCTCCTCCTCCTCCTCTTCTTCCTCCTCTTCTTCTTCTTCCTCCTCCTTCCTACTCCTTCTCCTCCTCTTCCTTCTCCTCCTCCTTCTCCTCCTCCTCCTCTTCCTTTTCCTCTTTCCCCTTCTCCTCCTCCTCCCCTCCTCATCCTCCTCTTCCCTCTCCTCTTCCTCCTCCTCGTCTTCATCTTCGTCGTCATCTTCCGGACGTCGTGCCAAATTTGAGTGCTAAATCGTGAAAGCCTTCATGATGGTGAAGGACATTATAGGTTTTGCAATTTCGGGCAGACGATTCCATGCAGCTGTGAGCCAAGGAAGGAGGAAAGGAGGGAGGGAGGACGCTGTGGGGGGGTAGGGATTGAGGGAGTGGGAGAGTGAGGGAGTGAAGGAGTGAGTGGATTAGTGAGTGTGTGTGTGTGAGGTAGTGAGAGAGTGGATGAGTATATGAGTAGGTGAAAGGGTGAGTAAAAGTGGGTGATTGAGTGAGTGAGTGAGTGTGTGTATATGTGTGTGTGTGTGCGTGCGTGCGTGCGTGCGTGTGTATATTTACCTAGATATATTATACGGGAAGGGAGCTATGCTCGTGGTGATCCGTCTTTGTATCTTTCAGCATCTAGTTTGTTCTTAAATTATTGTATGTTTTTTGCACATACTATTGTTTAGTCCAATTTGTTCCAGACATCCACCACTCTGTGTTGAAAACTATTTTTTTTTTCAGATCTCTTCTATAACTATCCTTTTTGAGTTTCTTTTCATGCGTGTGTGTGTGTGTGCGTGTGTGTGTGTGTGTGCGTGTGTGTGTGTGTGTGTGTGTGTGTGTGTGTGTGTGTGTGTGTGTGCGTGCGTGTGTGTGTGTGTGCGTGTGCGTGTGTGAGTGTGTATTTGTGTGTGTGTGTGTGTGTGTGTATTTATACATATATGTGGGTATGGACCTAACTGGCAAAAAACTAGCCAGTTTCGATATCCAAGCCTTATTTACGAATATAGCCACAAGAGGAGCAATAAATGCAATTAAAAAGGTTATTCAAAATTTGGGTGAAAATGTGCTACCAGTGTCAAGAAAGGATTACATCGAGTTGATTTCTCTGTGTATCAACTTCGGCCCCGTCATATTCAATGGTGATGAGTATTATCAACATAGTGGGTTAGCCATGGGATCTCCCCTTAGCTCAGTGTTAGCTTGTTTATATTTAGAAGAATTAGAAAGTAAAAACTACATCAAAATCATGGGTAAAGATACACATTAGTGGCGATATTTTGATGATATTTAAGTAGTGGACCCCAAGCCCGTTGATTTGAAACAATAGTTAACAAAACTGAGTAATATAGAAAAAAAATACAGTTTACCCTAGAGGAAGAAATCAATGGCAAGTGTCATTTCTATATACTTTAGTAATGAGAATTCAGATCGGCATTTAAATTCAAAGTACGCAGAAAGCCAACAAACAAAGAGGATTATGTACATTTATATTCAACTCACAATTCTAGAATTAGGGATAGTTATTGGATTCCTGCTAAGGGCCCTAAGGATATGTAGTAAATAATTTTTTCCAGGAAGAGGTTGATTATATTTTCAAATCTTTCCAGGAGCTAGCATATCCTTTGGGTTTCCTTGTAAGATTAAAACACAAAACAATTGAAATAATGGAAAGAACATTCATACAGGTAATGACACTAACAACGACGAGGTATTTATTTTTGTTCCAAACTCAAAATACACACAAATAATCAGTAATTTCTATAAAAAGAAAAAAAAATACACCAAAATAAATCTAACTGCAGCAGCGGGAAAGAAAATTGGCGAGCTCACCAAGAATAGAGAAGACCACATAGAAAATAAAAGCATAATATATAAAAATCCTTGAGTAGGCTGCGAGAGAGCGTACATCGGTGAAACAGGATGTGGCCTAAAGAAGAGACTTAAAGAGCATACAAGGGATGTGAGACACCATAGAACATCCAGTGGTCCACTTCGAAGAAGAAAACCATATACCAAACTGGAAAGAAGCCCATGTCTCACACAGAAACCTTAGGGGAAAGGTGAAGGAAAACTCTGGAGGCGACATAAATTGCCACCTAAAATACCACCAATTCCATATGGGGGGTTTATGTCCTCAGCCCAAACGTCCGCACAGCTGGCGGTTGGTGAGTGTCGAGTTAAGGGACCTAGGTGAAGTCCAGCAAGAATCGTCAGGTCACGACGGGAGGGGCCGTTCCCAGCTTCAGTCCACTGAAGAAGGCCGAAGAGGTCGAAAGGTTGGTCTGAATAAAAGTCCATACCATAGCATTAACTTTTCATTTACCACCTCTTCTCCATCACACACACACATACACACACACACACACACACACACACACACACACACACACACACACACACACACACACACACACACACACACACACACATATGTATATATATATATATATATGTGTGTGTGTGTGTGTGTGTGTGTGCGTGTGTGTGTGTGTGAGAGAGAGAGAGAATGTCAGTGAAATTGTCTAAAACCGCCAGAAACCTAAACAAAGACGAAAGACATCTAAATGTCCTTCGACCATTTTTGAAGAGAACTCAGTCTCTAGTTAGTGTAGGATCTATATCAATTTTCTTAAAGAACTCACGAGAGTCCCTGGAGATGATTCCTTCAAAGATCCCCACTTTAATACCAAAAACTAAACTCAATTTCCAAAAAACAGACGACATCGTTTTTGAAAGACGTTTATCTCAAAACCTGAGGTCTTTCGCAAATTGTCTGTAGTCTTCAGTCTATTCAGATTGCGTTCTGTTACTCTATATATAATCTCTGATGACATAACGCTTTTCTTATTAACCTCGTTACCCCTGTAAAGCCTTTACAAACCTTTTGAAATGCTTTGAATTACTCAAATACTTTCTGAATACCCTAAACAGATTTGCAATAATTTATTTGCTTCAGTCTGGCATGATGACCTTTTCCTATATTCATCGGAGACTATTCAACTTCTTACCTTGATTGGCTGTCTATTCATTCTATCGCTTAGTGGGTAGAGGAATGGATGAATATGTTCCTGATAGAATAATTGAGGAGGTTTCTATGGGCGTAAGATTAGGTAAAGGTAAAAGAACGAAGATCATTATGGTCAAAAGGAACTCGGTCAAAAGCCCACTAGTTTTTATCTTATGTGCCAGTAAGGATGATGATGATGATGATGATAATGATGATTATGGTTATGTTTATGGTGGTGGTGGTGATGATGATGATGATGATGGTTATGGCGATGATGATGAAAGCGATAGCGATTGCAATGATTATAGATGAATGTAATGTATTGTTAATTATATTACAAAAAATGTATAGATTTTGTGTTACAAGGACTAAATTTCCAAAAATTGCTGAAAGTTGTGTTTTTCAATGATGGGAACACAATGAAAAATATGGATAAAACGAAAAAAAATGACGAATGAAAAAAATTGTGGTAGCGGTAGCCCACTGAAAGAATTATTAATACACTAGTAATAAATAAATAAATAAATAAAAATAAATAAATAAACAAAATAAATAAATAAATAAATAACAAGAAATAAAGAGTTACGACCAATCACAATGCAAGGGAGTTGAATCAATTTGGCATAACCATAATGAAAAGTAATTTGTCGTGTACTTGATAGGTATATTCAGACAAGATGTATATAAATCATACGAATGTATCTTTAATTGTTAACTATTTGATGAATTTCCATATACAACAACTTCCTTTATAACAAATTTATTTGTTCAGATAGTATTGTACCAGTACAACAGAAATATACATGATTATATCTATATACTTATAAAATTCTGATAATTTTGTCATCTATCTTGCTTGCTTGAAACCGTCACCCAGCCAATCAGAAGAAGAGATATTACGTCATGACTGAGGACCAGCCAATCAGAAGAAGAGATATGACGTCACGACTGAAGACCAGCCAATCAGAAGAAGAGATCAGAAGAAGAGATATGACGTCACGACTGAGCACTAGCCAATCAGAAGAGACATGACGTCACGACATCAACTCTGTGGGTCCTAAGGAACTCCAGCTCTGAGTGCGTGACGTCACGACTGTTAATTTTCCAATTTGCTCATTTTTTAATATCCAATTTTCCGATTACATATTTTCTGACCATTAATATTTAAATTTTTCATATTCATTATTTAAAAGTATAGCCAACTCCTGAATTAGCATCTATGAGGCATAATGAGTTTATTAAAATATTACGAACCGTATGAATCGTATGATGCGTAGTTTTCCAAGCAACGACGACATGACGTCACAATTTTCTGATTACATATTTTTTGACCATTAGTATCTAAAATTTTCATATTCAGTATCTAAAAGTATAGTCAACTCCTGAATTAGCATCTATGACGCATAATGAGTTTATTAAAATATTACGAACCGTATGAATCATATGATGCGTAGTTTTCCAAGCAACGGCGACATGACGTCACAATCTTCTGCATTTCACTTCTTATAACTAATCAAGTCACTGCCTTCGTCTACTGAATAGAGGTAAGAGCTCTAAATTATACTCAATTTGATATAGAAACTTATTTTCCGTGATTTATACTATACGGTGATAGTGACATAGTATATCTATCATAAAGACCATTAGTATCTAAAATTTTCATATTCAGTATCTAAAAGTATAGTCAACTCCTGAATTAGCATCTATGAGGCATAATGAGTTTATTAAAATATTACGAACCGTATGAATCATATGATGCGTAGTTTTCCAAGCAACGACGACATGACGTCACAATCTTCTGCATTTCACTTCTTATAACTAATCAAGTCACTGCCTTCGTCTACTGAATAGAGGTAAGAGCTCTAAATTATACTCAATTTGATATAGAAACTTATTTTCCGTGATTTACACTATACGGTCATAGTGACATAGTATATCTATCATAAAGTTTATATCTAAAAACGTTGCTGCCTTCGTCTATTGAATAGAGGTTAGAGCTCTAAACTATACTCAATTTGATATAGAAACCCATTTTCCGTGATTTATACTATACGGTGATAGTGACATAGTATATCTATCATAAAGTTTATATTCAAAAACGTTGTTACTCTCTCAAGTCCCATGGGACTCCCTGAATGATAATGATAATGAGTGGGAGTGGGAGTGGGATTGGGAGTGGGATGACGAGACGTGACATAACATAAGCATAATTAAGGAGGCTCTCCTTATTTGATTTCTTGAGAACGCCTATATCCAGTTTACTTTCCTTCGAGAGAGCACGAGGACCGCACAAAACTGGTAAGTCTTAAGCTAATAGTAACCAGCTTTAAAAAGAGGAGCCATTTAAGATGTTATTTGACCCAACGGGTCACGGGTGGTCTAGTACAGTATATACATACATATATATATATATATATATATATATATATATATATATATATATATATATATATATATATATATATATATATATATGTGTGTGTGTGTGTGGGTGTGGGTGTGTGTGTGTGTGTGTGTGTGTGTAACCACCGCTTCTATTCTTGTGAACAATGCCACAGTAGAGATGAAATGAATAAATACGGGGTATTCAGTTAATGTATACTCCCCCTCCCCCTTTTCAATGCAAAAAAAAATTGTCTAAGTCAATGTTAGGTTGAAATGATGAATAAGATAAAGAAGTAGAAAATGAATAGATAGGTGGAAAAATGATAATAAAGATAATTGAAAATGATAAATAGATTAGTTGATATATAAATCAATAGACAAATAATCAAATAAACAAATAGGCAACTGAAAAAAATGAACAAATGAATAGATAAACAAATATATGAAGAATAAAATGAAATAAAATGAAATAATCAAACATCCAAAGAGGGAAATAAAGCAAACAAACTGAATTTGTCGACATGACGTCATAACGCAGAAGCGTTGATCCAACCGAATCACAAAACTTTCGTACTGTGTTACATTCCATCATAATTAATTTATTACAACCCCTTCCTGCGTGTCTAGGTCAAATGTTACATACCATCATCATTAATTTATTACAATCCCTTCCTGCGTGTCTAGGTCAAATATCATTCCAAGAATTCTTATCTAATTCCAATATGATATATTTCATAAGTTAGATAAAACCGTTTGGCGTTGATTAAATTCAAAATGGTAATTCGAAATTTACTCTCGCTCACAAGTCTTAGTCTAAATACATAATCATTGCAATCGTAAGAATAGATACCATATTTATTATTGTTTTTGAATGTGTATAATATTTCATAAATTATCTAGTGTTACACCGAAAAGTGTAAAATGTAAATATCCAAAATGTATTTGCGTATGCAAAGGTGTATTATCAAATATTCAAGATGAATATGACATTTCTATTTTATCTCCTTTTGTATACAAACATACATCTGTTTTCATGTACTTACTCAATCATATTACATTTTTCTATTTCATTCATTGTATCTTGTTTTATTTAATCACTTAGTCCCGGGTGATTGATTACATGGGACATCGTCATTTCAGGAGTTTTTTCATTCCCGTTTCTATAGCAACTGCGGGATTCCAGACCATTCCGTTTCCATAGAAACCCCCACAGCGCAGTGGTGAGGCGACTCCACACACAATCAGGTCGATTTCGTATTCATACCAAGACGCTGAAGTTAACTAAAGTTAACTCTGGAGTTAACATTAATTATGACTTTAGAATATGAAGCACCAGATTCTTAAATACTATTTGGTAACCCTTGAATGATAATTGTTTCTTTCAGCTCCCAAATGTTATTTACTGCAGTCACAAAAAAAAAAAAAAAAAAAAAAAAAATTAATGGACTTGGGTCCAAAGTTTTGACTTAACTTGCTGTTGGCAAATTATCTAAGTTAAAAAGTTGATCAAAGTCTAATAATTTTAATACCTTCCATAAAAATCAAAGAACTCTGGAACAGTAACGTTACTTTTATATATACACGGTATATACAGTATATATATATATATATATATATATATATATATATATATATATGTATATATATATATATTTGCGGTCGCCAGTTAGTGGTAATAAGTGGATGAGGTGATCTTCAGAAGGCTAAAAAACAACAGTAATCCATAAGTATAGTAGATGTTTCGTGATTTTATTCAGTGTTGAGATGGTCTCAAAGAAGCTAAAGGAGAACATTAATCTATAAGCATTGTAGATGTTTAGTGATTTTAATCATTATTGCGGTAGTCTCCAAGAAGCTAAAGAACAGTAAGAAGAATAAAAGACAACTGAAGACGCCGAAGAAGGCAAAAAGTATATAAAAAATCAAAGAAAACCCAAAGACAACAAAAAAGAAAGCGAGGACATAGACAAGGGTAAAGGAAAGACGAAGGCTTAGACTTAGAAGAAGAAGAAGAAGAAGAGGAAGAGGAAGGAAAAGATGAAGATGAAGATCAAGACAAAAACGAAGATGAAGACGAAAAGGAAGAGGAGGAGGAGGAAGAGGAAGATGAAGATGAAGAGGAAGAGGAAAAAGTATTCGACCGACGGAGCTGAGCCCGAATTCCTGTTGATGTCACTAATGGGGTATTTCCAAAGAAGAAAAGACCACCTCTGACGCTTTTGTTTCTTCAGACAAATTTCTCTCCTCTGCACTCCAAATATTCTCCTCCTTCTCCTCTTCTTCTTCCTTCTCCTCCTCCTCCTCTTCGTCATCATCCTCCTCTTCCTCCTCCTCCTCATCTTTCTCGTTCCCCTTCTCCCCTCTTTTTCGTTCCCCTTCTCCTCCCCTTCTTCCTCTTCCTCCTTTTCTTCCTTTTCCTCCCTCATCCTCCTCATCCTCCTCTTCCTCCACCTCCTTCTCTTCCCCATTATCCTCTTTCTTCTCCCCTTCCTCCATCTCCTCCTCATCCATCTCCATCTTTTCCTCCTCCTTTTCTGCTCCATCTCCATGGCTTTCTCCTCTATCTCCTCCTTCTCTTTTCCTCCTTCCCCTTCCCCTCTTCCTTTCCATCCTCCTCTTCTTCCTTCTCCTCCTCCTCCTCCTCCCTAATCTGTTCTTCTCCATGTCTTAATCTTTAAGCTTCTCTTCTTCAGGATTAAATTCCTGACGCCAACAGCCAAACCCTTAACAGGTTTTCAAAGGTTTACAAAAGAAGTGTATACCAACTGAGTCGGATGCCAAGAAGAGATAGTTAAACGAAGAAATTAATAATTAAATCTTCGAACCGTACTACATTGCACTACCTCTGCAGGAAGTTTATTCCATTCGTTGACTACGCGGTTGGCGAAGTTGTTTCTACCCACTTCCAAATCAACGAGTCCCCTCCTCATAAACATATGTAGATTACTGTCGAGGATTCTATCTTATTCTACCTTTTATTCTTTTATTTTTTATTTATTTATTTTTTCACTTAGGAGGATCTTGATGGCTAGTGACCTCGATGTCAGTTCGATGAAGTCCTTCAAGGGGTGAAGTTATTGATCATTTTTCTTTCGGTTTGCGTGAGAATCAACTTAATGAAGCCTTTTAAAAGTAGGTGATATTTGTAGTCTTAGTTTATCTTATTTACTTATTTATTTGTTTACTTATCTATTTCTGATGAGCGATTAAATTCTTCACTTCATTTCAGATGCGTCACCTGGTCCAAGATCACATAGATCACTTGTCTTCAGGTTAAGCCCTTCAGGTCTTCAGGTCAAGCCCTTCAGGTCCGTGACACACTTTATATATATATATATATATATATATATATATATATATATATATATATGTATATATATATATATATATATATATATATATATATAAGGCTAAGGATAATTGGTTATGAATCAGCTACGGAATGACAAAAACAGTGAAAACACTTAGTAAAATTATGGTAACATTCAACAATAAATGAATTACGAAGAATATTTAGTGGAGGTGATATGAAACAGTGACAACATGTAATGAGGGAGTGATATCGAGTGACATGAATTGATATATTAATGATAAATGATAACACTTGATATCAAGTGACAACATTGGATAGAATAGTGACAAAACTTCATGGAACGACTGTACATGATAGGGGCTTGTCAAAGGCGCGCGCGTGCGTGCGTGTGTGTATGTGTGTGTGTGTGTGTGTGTGTGTGTGTGTGTGTGTGTGTGTGTGTGTGTGTGTGTGTGTGTGTGTGTGTGTGTGTGTGTGTGTACATACGTACCTACTAGGGTGGTGTTGAGGGGGAAGGGTGATTTGATAGTTGGACGTTGCCAAGTGGTTGTCAACTGCCCTCACGGGTAATTGAAAGTTAACAAGTAAGAAAATTGGCTCGTCACGACCAGCGGTAGTAGTGAAGTTGGTGAGTCGGTGAAGTGTGTGTGTGTGTGGGTGGAGTGGGAGTGGGGGAGGAGGTTGTCCGGGTTGGTTGGGAGGGGGGGGGGAAGAGTAAGGGGAGGGCAAGGGGAGGAGGTTTATCTATGTCCTTTTTACCACCATATACTCTTCGGTTTCGTTCACTCCTCACAAGTCCTTAGTCTCCAATTCGACCTTAATGGCCTTCGGTAACTGCTGCTGTTCGAGTACTTGGAGTCGAGGTTGGGAAGAAGTATAATACATAGTGTACTGCTGTGGCTCTAGCGGTTGCTTTCTTCGTCAACACAGTAGCTCGGTTAGTATGGAGCGGTAGTCTGATGAGCAGGAGATCACTGGTTCGAACCCCACTGAGCCCGGCTCAGTTTCCTTTTGCTGGTCGCTAAAGATGTTCATATATTTCTCATGTGTATACATTGTGTTCGTTTACTGTAACTTTCCTTCTTGCTTCATGCAATGAGCTTCATGCCACCTATAATAATGCGATTATAAAAACGTGAACTCTGTTCTTCTTAAGGGATAAAATTAAATTCTTTGGGTGACTTATCTTTAATAGAGTGGGCGCAGGCTGATGCTTTGGCGGAGGTTTGCGCTCTCCGAGTACTCCTACTTAAAAAAGAAAAAAAAAAAATTCTTAGCAGACATGATTGGTCCCTCTATTTTCAATCCCTTCAATCCCTTGGTGGCCTCTTGTTGAAGGGGAACTCTGGCTGTAGATTCTACAGAACCTACGAAATGAGAATAACTTGGAATAGGTTACAAGAGAGAAGGAAAGCGAAAAGTGACCTTCTAACCGGATATGACGTCCCTCGAGGACCCTGTGACCCAAGAAGTATGGGGGAAAAAAGGAGGAGGAGGAGGAGAAGGAGGAGGGGGATACTGTGGAGGAGCAAAAGAAAGAAGAGGAGGAGGAGGAGGAAGAAAAGAAGCAGGAGGAGGAAGAGGAGGAGTTTAGGGAGGAAGAGATGGGAGAGTAAGAGGAGAAAGAGGAGAAAAAGATGAATAGAAGGAAATAGAGAAGGACAAGAGGAATGAGCTGGAGAAGGACCAAGAGTTGTAGGAGAAGAGGGAGAAAGAGTAGTAGGAGGAGATAGAGAAAGACAGGAAGGAGGAGCAAGAAGAGAAGGAAAAAGAGGATAGGGAGTAGGTAGAAGAGGAGGAGGAGAAGGAGGAGGAGGGGGAGAGAAGGAGGAAGAGAAGGAGGGGAGGAGGAGTAGGAGGAGGAGGGAAAGAGGAGGAGGAGGGGAGGAAGGGAGGAGTAGGAGGGGGAGGGGAAGAGAAGGAGGAGGTAGAGGAGGGGAGGAGGAAGAGGGGAGGGAGGAGGAGGAGGAGGGGAGGAGGAGGAGGGGAGGGAGGATGAGGAGAGAAGGAGGAGGAGGGCTCAATTGAATGAAGGGTTTCTGAGACGGAAATTGATTAGTAGAGAAGTTGATTACTTTTGTTTCAATATCTTTTTTCTTTTTCGTTTTTACCAAAACCTATTGCGTCCACAGTTGTACTTAGCAATCTGTCGCCATTGCTAGTGACCTTTTTATGTAGCAGTATATTACGTCATGAAGTCTTCTGTAGTAACGTATTGCGTATATAGTGCTTATGCAGTAGTGTCTTTTGTAAATGTTGCGTATGTAACAAAATTTGCGTACCTGTTTGTTTCCAGGATTTTATATCATACAATAGCGACTTTCATTTTTTTTTTTTTTTTTTTTTTGAGTTCCAAACCTCGGAGGCTATTTATACGGACGTCGACTAGGCACATGTCCCTCCAGAGGGAGTTTCGGTTGATTCTCCGGTTCTTCCTGAGGGAGCTTTTTGTCCGACGAGCCACCTGTGATGGAGTTTTGGTTGAGAATCACCTGTGGAAGGGTCGGGGAAGGAGTGAGGATTGAGGTGGTAGTGGAGGAGGAGGAGGAGGAGAAAGAGAAGTAGGAGGAGGGAAAGAGGAGAAAGAGTAGGAGGAGAAAAAGGAAGAAAAGGAGATTGAGGAGGAAGAGGAGGAGGAGAGGAGGAGAAGGAGGAGGAGGAGGGAAATAGGAGAAAGAGTAGGAAGAGAAAGAGGAGGAGATGGAGATTGCGGAGGAAGTGGAGGAGTAGGAGGAAGAGAAAGAGGAGGAAGGGGGAGGAGGAGTGAGGAGAAGGAGGAGGAGGGAAAGAAGAGAGAGAGTAGGGGAGAAAGAGGAAGAAAAGGAGATTGAGGAAGGAGAGGAAGAGGAGAAAGAGTAGGAAAAGAAAGAGAAGCAGGAAGGGGGAGGAGGAGTAGGAGGAGAAAGGCGAGGAAGGGGAGGAGGAGAAAGAGGAGAAGGAGGGGGGAAAGAGGAGAAAGAGGAAGAGAAGGGGATTGAGGAAGAAGAGGAGGAGAGGAAGAGGAGAAAGAGTAGGAGAAAGAGGGGGAGATAGGGAGAGGAGGAGAAAGAGGAGGAAGGGGAGGAGGAGTGAGGAGAAGGAAGAGGAGGGAAAGAGGAGAAAGCGGAGAAGGAAATTGAGGAAGAAGAGGAGGAGAGGAAGAGGAGAAAGAGTAGGAGGAGAAAGAGAAGTAGGAATGGGGAGGAGGAGTATGAGGAGAAAGAGAATGAAGGGGGAGGAGGAGTGAGGAGAAGGAGGAGGAGGGAAAGAAGAGAAAGAGTAGGAGGAGAAAGAGGAAGAGAAGGATATTGAGGAAGATGAGAAGTAGAGGAGGAGAAAGGTGAGGAGGAAGGGGGAGGAGGAGTAGGAGGAGAAAGAGGAGGAAGGGGAGGAGGAGTGAGGAGAAGGAGGAGGAGGGAAAGAGGAGAAATAGTAGGAGGAGAAAGAGGAAGGGGAGGAGATTGAGGAAGAAGAGGAGGAGGAGAGTAAGAGGAGAAAGAGGAGGAGGAAGGGGAGGAGGAGTAGGAGGAGAAGTAGGAAGAAGGAAGAAGAAGGAGGAGTAAGATTAGAACGACAAGATGCTGCTGTTGCAAGATACGGTGGTAGCGGAGTGTAACAATTGCGAAGGCGAAGATAAAAAAAAGAAGATAATGATGACAATAATGGCGAAAGATGGTGATGAAGAAGTACGAGGTGACAAGGATTGTGGTGATG
>NC_134809.1:7464751-7472251 GCF_046742065.1 Oratosquilla oratoria
TATTATCTATTGTATGTAATTGTTCAAGTAGTATTTTTTATCGCGTCTCACCATTGCAAGACTATGATATAATAGGAAATGGTTAATAATAAGAAAAAGATATCACCAAGAGACCACTTCGTAAAAAAAAATCACTTCAGTTGAAAACCAGCTAAGACCTGTTTTACGTGGAATCGGCTCTGCAATGTTTTGATTCTAGGGCGGACTTAGCAAACATTTCGAATGAATGGTCCCATTTTTTATTTCCTACGGCCTCTGTTATTCCACAACTAAATAACTTGATAAAATGCACACACGAACACACACACACACACACACACACACACACACACACACACACACACACACACACACACACACACACACACACACACATAGATCGGTCATACGAACTTTGACCTCTCGTCCGGGAGGTTAATAGCTGTCGATCGCGAGTCTAACGCGTGATCCGAGACCATGCTGAATCACACACACACACACACACACACACACACACACACACACACACACACACACACACACACACACACACACGAACTCTGAGCTCTATTTCGAGAGGGAAATAGCTGTTGATCACGAGTCCAACACGTGATTTAAGACCATGGTGAATCACACGCACTCTCTCACTCACATATATACATATTGAATTGACTTAATCCTTTAGTTCCAATAGCATAACATAAAGAACAAATGCTGCCCCATTTAAGGCCACATCATTACATTCAGCTGAAGGTGACCTGACCCAATAAGGGAAGCGAAGTTACGTTTTTCAGTCGCCACTATCATGTTCCTTGATGACTCAGTGCATAATTACTAAATGAATGAAACCATTGAAAGAGAGAGTTTGTATTGTATGGAGTTTGTTTACTCGGCTGTTGTGCCTGTGCCCGTTTTGTCAGGAAAGTGACGATTGTAATCCATTCGAGATATGGTGAGGATGATGTGATGTGGGAACGACACTGGTACATATGCGGGTATTACGGGTTACTGATGTCACACATACGTACACATACACACATATACGAACTTACACACACGCACACACACAGACACACACACACACACACACGTGTATATTTATATATATATATATATATATATATATATATGATGAAGGTGGAAAAAGAAGTCGCGGGTCTAGTTCCGAGTTTCTGAGTTTATTCCTGACCGGTTTCACTCCATGCTTCTTCCTCTAAATAAGCATAGAGCGAAACCGGTCAGGAATAAACTCAGAAACTCGGAACTAGACCCGTGACTTCTTTTTCCACCTTCATCAACTTGTCACAATGTACCAGCATATATATATATATATATATATACACGTACACATACATAATAGTTCAGATCAGTATTGATCCCATTGCTCTTCACCTAACAAAACACCCATCATATAAACACAAAGATAACAACACATCTGTCTGACTGCCTCCCCCCGCCCACCACGTGACCCAGAAGCACGGGGCTGATCTGCCCATGACCACCTGTAGCAGGTGGTTAGTACAGCGAGCCGACCTTTCTCGTACTGGCACAGCTGGTGCTCCCTAACCAACTTTTCATCGACATATTTCTTCGATTTTCTTTTCCCTTATTTTCTTTCCACGTTCTCCATTTTCTTTAAACCCACCAACCATTCCGTCACTAACATCTTACGGTCGATCTACTCGTGTTGAGATATTTGTTATTAAAAAAAAAAAATCCACATGACAAACGACTCACCTGTTGAGATACTACGCGTTGTGCGACAGACGTATCCCGGGCTATCTGTGTGTCTGTCACGGAGGTGCAGCAGCAGGGACACACGCACCCTGCGCCGGAACAGTCGACACTTTGTACAGAGACAGCCCCGATCAACACTTACGGGAGGAGAATAGAACCGCGATCGGAACACGCCACACGGTTGAGAGAGAAGGAAGAAAACGGAGCAGCCACGCTACCTGGTTCTCCGTCGCACACTGCCTCTACCGAGTCTCCACCACGGTATACCACCTCACTGGCCTGCGCTCACTCTCACCCGCTCGCTCACGCGCGCGCGAGCTCTCATACGTAAACACGCGCTCGCGCGCACACTGACACTTATGTACAGGCGCGTAGGCATATTCATGCAAGCGGGTATACTGTATACATACGAGCGCGCGCACACATATACTGTACACATACAAACACGCACACGTGCGCCAGCGTATGTTCGCACGTACACACGGGCACACACACACAAACACACACACATACACACACACACACACACATACACACACACACATACACACACACACATACACACACACATACACACACACACACACACACACACACACACATTGGCGCTGTAGTAGCGTTCGCGGCCACCACTACGGCGGTCCGGGTTCGAATCCCGCACAGGGCTGAAAAAAATTCAGTATCGTTGCGCTGCAAGTCGTTACTCCAACTTTCGTGGGCGGAGAGTTGTGTGTGTGTGTACGTGTGTGTGTGTGTGCGTGCGTGTGTGCGTGTGTGTGTGTGTGTGTGTGTGTGTGTGTGTGTGTTTGTGGAAGGTCACGGCATTACCCATAGATCGGTCATATATGAGCTCTAAGCTCTCTTCCGGGAGGGAAATAGCTGTTGATCACGTGATCCAAGACCATGGCGAATCACACACACACACGCGCGCGCGCGCGAGACCATAAGGCCTACACTAGGTAGTTCCATATTCCTTACCACCTGTCATCCCCATCCACAAAGTTGTCTAAACCAATTCTTGCCTATTTCCTTCTTAAATCACACACACACAAACACGCACGTTGTAAAATATACAAGGAAGATCTGCAGAACGCAGTGTAATAAGCGCTAGAACTCACATCTTTACACTTAATTCGTAAGGGAGACGACCAGAGGAACTATTCGTTTTCAATGTTAAAAAGACAAAGACAGAGAGTTGACTTGATTATGGTGTTGAGTTCGTTGAAGAAGATGGACAAAGCTGACAGAGAGGATCTGATGATTTTGGGGTGAGAGAGAATCACGAAGTCACTGACTAAAAGTTATAAAAGGCAGCTTGTCTTAAGAAGGTGCATAGTTTTCCACAAAAATGTGCAATTCCAAGTCTTGGGCATTAAACAACATGAAGAAAATGAAGATCTATAGTTACAACGTAAGAAGTCTCTCAGAAGACCACAGACTAGAGAGTTTAATGGAAGAACTAGACAACATCAAGTGGGACATCGTAGGACTGAGCAAAGTCCGAAGAGCGGAAGAAAAGCTGATACAATTACAAGATGGTCACCTGTTCTACTATAGAGGTAAGGACAAAGAAAGATCTAGTGGAGTAGGATTCTTGATCAACCGAGAGGTTGCTGGTAACGTAGTCAAATTCAGTTGTTTGTCAGACAGGGTAGCTTGGATTGTGATTAGGCTGTGTAAAAGGTACACTCTAAAAATAGTTCAGGTTTATGCACCAACTTCACAGAGTTCAGACAATGAAATTGAGTCGTTCTATGATGATTTAAGTCAAGTAATGGATCAAGAAAAAAGTAAGTACACGTTGGTAATAGGCGACTTTAATGCTAAAGTGGGGAAGAAGATGGACGATGAGACGTGCATTGGTAAGTTTGGAGTAGGTGAAAGAAATGACAGAGGCAAGATGTTAGTAAATTTTGTAGGTCGTAAATGGACGTGGAGAAGTCCAAATGGAACAACAATGTTATGATGATAGATAAAGTCAACATAGGGAGTGACCATAGAATGGTAGGTTGCACAGCTAAATTCAATTTGAGAGCCGAGAGAAATAAACGAATTTTAAGAAAGAAAATAAGCCTTGCAAAGGTTAAGGATAACAAGAAGAAATTTCAGTTAGAAATTACAAATAGATTCGAAGCTCTAAGAACTAATGAGGACACCGTGGAAGATATTAATTTGAATTTGGTGAATATCATTAGGGAATCGCCAGAGAAAGTAGGAGGTACAAAAAACATTAGAGAAAACAAATACTCCCAAACTACAAATGACCTAATTAAAAGAAGAAGGACCATGCGGATTAAAAGCAGGAGATACGAAATAGAAAGAGTAGAGCTAAAAAAGCTTATCAACAAAAGGCAGAGATTAGAGAAAAGAAAGAGAAACATGGATGAAATAGAGAAAACTATTCGGAAGGGTAAAAGTATTAAAGTGACCGAGCGCAAACATGCTTTAGGAAGACAGCAAATGATATGTTTGAAATATAGAAATGGAGAAATAATTAAATGTAGAGACAAAATGGTGAAAAGAGTAGAAGAATTTTACCAAGAGCTTTACTCTTCGAAGACCGTAGTTGAATCAGTAAATTCATGTGTAGACGTTAGTAGTATACCAGAGATTACAAAGGAAGAAGTAGAATTTGCTCTAAAAACTATGAAACGAGGAAAAACACTTGGGGAAGATGATATATTGATAGATCTGTTGAAAGACACGGGGAAATTAGTTCATATTAAATTAGCTGAGTTTTACACCCAGTGCTTACGTCAAGAAAGCGTTCCTGATGCGTGGTGCAATGCTATAGTAATTTTGCTTCATAAAAAAGGAGACCAGAAGGACCTCAGTAACTATCGACCGATAAGTTTGCTATCAAATATATATAAAGTATTCTCCAAGACCCTTACAAATAGACTAAGTCAAGTTTTAGATGGAAACCAACCGAGAGAACAGGGAGGCTTTAGGAGCGGATATTCGACCCTACACCATTTGCAGGCGGTAAACCAACTAATCGAGAAAACGACAGAATACAATATACCTCTGTGTTTAGCTTTTGTAGATTACGAGAAGGCCTTTGACTCGGTAGAACAAATAGCAGTACTAAACTCGTTACGCAAGCAGGGTACAAACGAACAGATCGTAAAAGTTTTAGAAAAAAAATATGCGAAAGGTACCGCTATAATTTGACGACATAAAGATACAGAAAAAATCAAGATCGAGAAAGGAGTACGGCAAGGCGATTAAATTTCACCCAAACTATTTACAGCTTGCTTGGAAGATATTTTCAGAAGATTGAGTTGGGAAAAGAAAGGTTTAAAGATTAATGGCGAATATTTGAACCACCTAAGATTTGCGGATGACATTATTCTTATTTCAGAAAGAGCAGAAGACTTGCAAAATATGCTGAGTGATCTAAACAAGGAAAGTGTCAAAGTAGGTTTAAAAACGAATAAGAGTAAAACCAAAGTAATGTTCAATACTAAAGTTCAAAATAAAGAGATTGTAATTGATGATGAGAGTCTTGAGGAAGTTGAAGAGTATAATTATTTAGACCAGATGGTGAAAGTGACGAAAGATCATGATAATGAAATAAAAAGACGCATTACAATTGGTTGGAAAGTGTTTGGTAAGCATAATAAGATCCTGAGAGGCTCTCTACCTTTATGTTTGAAACGTAAAGTTTACAATCAATGCATTCTGCCAGCAATAATCTACGGGTGTGAGACTTAGAAACTAACGAAGGCAATGGAAACAAAACTAAGGACAGCACAGAGGAGAATGGAGAGATCAATGATGGGAATAATGCTGAGAGACCGAAAGAGAGCAAGTTGGGTGAGAGAGCAGACTAGAGTGAAAGATACTGTGGAAGCAGTAAAAGAGAGGAAGTGGAATTGGGCAGGTAAGTTAGTGCGAACAACCGATGAGCGATGGAGCAAGTGTGTTACTGAGTGGACGCCGCGAGATGGGAAGCGTGGAAGAGGGAGACCAGACAGAAGGTGGAGAGACAAAATTGAGAAGTTTGCAGGAGCGACGTGGCAGAGGTTGGCGCGGTCGTGTGAATCATGGAATGCTGTGAAGGAGGCCTTTGTTCAGCAGTGGACTCAGGATGGCTGATTTGATTGATTGATTGATTGATTGACATGGAATAGATTAGGGGCTGATGTAGCGCAGAGTAAACATGAATTTAGAATGAGGTAGGATAATTGGAGAACAAGCAGGTGGTGCATAAACGCTCGCGTACACACACACACACACACACATATACACACACACACACACACACATATACACACACATACACACACAGTCATATTAGATGTTTGTAAAAAAAAAAATGGGTTCAATCCTTGAGGGTATCCAATTCAGTTTTTGGACCAGAAGTTCATAGTATCAAACCTAGTCAACTTTTACTGAAGAGAATTTGATATTCTGTATGATAGAGAGGGTTGGGTGGACTATGTGTACAAAGAACTAAAAAAAATAATTCAACAGTGTACCTCACAATAGACCTTTATGAGACTTGAAGCATGGCTTAGAATTGCACAAGAACGTAAGAATGGAGGAGAATGCAAGAGACCATAAAGCCTACACCTGTCATCACTATCCATAATGTTATCTAATCTCCTCTTAAAACAACCAATTGTATATATATATATATATATACATATATATATATATATATATATATATATATATAATATATATATATATGCAAAATAACCACAGGAAAAGGGAAACTTGTAGAGTGAGTACTTTCGTATATTACATCTTCAGACTCTGAAAATGTAATATACAAAAGTACTTACTGTCTACAAGTTTCCCTTACCCTGTGGTTATTTTGAATTTTTGTATCACGGTGATGTGATTGCTTGCATACATATATATATATATATATATATAATATATATATATATATATATATATATAATATGATATGTATTGTATATATATATATACATATAGTATATCTATATATATATATATATACATATTGTATATCTATATATATGTGTATATATATATATATATATGTATATATATATATATATATATATATATATATATATATGTGTGTGTGTGTTACAAAGGCGGAGCATGCCGACAGGAGACCTTTTGGTCCATATCTAGGTCGGATGCAAAAAAAAGTCAATAATAATAATAATAATAATAATGATAATAATAATAAATAAAACTATAATAATGTGAGTATCAAATAAAATACATAAATAAACGCATAGGTACAAACAACAAACAAACAGGTAAATAGTAAATGATAATAAATTGACATATAACTAATAATAAATGAGAATCAAACAGACAAATGATAAAACAAAAAAATAATATAAAATAAATAATAATCATTACAGCATCTTGCTTAGGTGTTTATTTAAATTATTTTTAAAGCTTCGAACTGAACTACATTGCACTGCCTCTGCAGGAAGTTTATTCCATTCATTAACTACACGGCTGGCGAAGTTGTTTCTACCCACTTCAAATTTAATCTATTACCGGACAGTTTGAGACCATTGTTTCTTGTCTGATTCTCATTCAGTGTGAAAATTTTGTCACTTTTGATGTCAATTCCCTTTAGAATTTTAAAGACCCGTATCAAGTCACCTCTGATATACAAAGGATTACAAAGGCGGAGCATGCCGACAGGAGACCTTTTGATCCATATCTAGGGCGGATGCGAAAAAAAATCATATTAATAATAAAACAATAAATAAAAACTATAATAATGTAAATAACAAATAAAATACATAAATAAATGCATAGGTACGGTTAAATAATAAACAA
>NC_134809.1:7477251-7487251 GCF_046742065.1 Oratosquilla oratoria
GTGTGAGGTCACAGCATTACCCATAGATTGGTCATACATGAGCTCTGAGCTCTCTTCCGGGAGGGAAACAGTTGTCGATCAGGAGTCCAACACGTGATCCAAGACCATGGTGAAGCACACACACACACACACACACACACACACACACACACACACACACACACACACACACATACACACACACATGTATATATATAAAAAAATATATATATGTATATATATATATATGTATATGCTAATAAGAACACGGGTACGTGTGTTCACTTATGCAAAGTAGACCACTTGGAAATATATATCCACTTGTATATATATATATGTATATATATATATGTATATATATATGTATATATATATATGTATATATATATATGTATATATATATGTATATATATATATGTATATATAGATATCAATGTATATATATGTATATATATATATATATATATATTTATATATATATGTATATATATATGTATATATATATGTATATATATGTGTGTATATATATATGTATATATATATATGTATATATATATATATATATATATACATATATTATATATATATATATATATATATATATAATATATAATATAATATAAGCCACGAAGCTTCCCTCCGGGCTAGCTTCTGCATAGAGCAAATGGAGTTTCGGCCTTAGATAATACTCTGAAAAGAATAGAACAAGAAACACATTAAATTTAATCTTATTCAAAAGAATTGTAGTAGATAGATATTGAAATACAGAAGGATACACAACATTTTTTGTCTTCTTGTTGGGAGTAAGGATGTAAAGATTCTTTGGATTTCTAAACTCGGAGCATCCAACACAGAGCTGACCATGAGAAAAGCAGGATTATAGAAGATGCCTTGAGCTTTGTTGATAGACAAAGCAAAACTAACTTAGGAGCCGGGGTTCCATAGAAGCCGAGGTTCCTTAGGAGCCGGGATTCCCTAGGATCCGGGGTTCCTTAGGAGCCAGTGTTCCATAGGAGCCGGGTTCCTTAAAAGCCAGGGTTCCTTAGGAGCCGGGTTCCTTAGGAGACAGAGTTCCTTAGAAGCCGGGATTTCTTAGAAGGCCAGTGGTCCTTTGGATTCAGGATTCCTTTGGGTTCCTTTCGACCGGGGTTCCTTTTGGCCCAGAGTTCCTTTCGACCGGGTTTTCTTTGGGCCTGGAGTTCCTTTTGGACTAGAGTGTCCTTGGAACCTCAGTTCCTTTTGGTCCGGGGTTCCTTAGGAGTCGGGGATCCCTAGTACCGGGATTTCTTAGGAGCCGGGTTTCTAAGGAGCCAGAGTTCCTTAGGCTCCGGGATTCCTTTAGGGTCAGGATTCCTTTGGGGGCCTGGGTTCCTTTGGGCCCGGAGTTACTTTCGACCGGGGTTCCTTTCGACCGGGGTTCCTTTGGGCCTGGAGATCCTTTGGGGCCGGAGTGTCTTTGGAACCTTAGTTCCTTTGGGCCCGGAGTTCCTTAGGAGTCGGGGATCCCTAGGAGCCGGGGTTCCTCAGGAGCCGGATTTCTTTTGAGCCGAGGTTCCTTTGGGGCCTGGGCTCCTTTCGACCGGGGTTCCCTTGGGCCCGGAGTTCCTTTCGACCGGGGTTCCTATGGGCCCGGAGTTCCTTTCGACCGGGGTTCCTTTGGGCCGGAGTTCCTTTGGGCCTGAAGTTCCTTTGGGACCGGAGTGTCTTTGGAGCCTCAGTTCCTTTGGGCCCGGGGTTCCTTAGGAGTCAGGGATCCCTAGGAGCCAGGGTTCTTTAGGAGCCGCGTTTCTTAGGAGCCAGAGTTCCCTAGGCTGCGGGATTCCTTTAGGGTCAGGATTCCTTTTGAGACGAGGTTCCTTTGGGGCCTGGGTTCCTTTCGACCGGGGTTCCTTTGGGGCCTGGGTTTCTTTCGACCGGGGTTCCCTTGGGCCCGGAGTTCCTTTCGACCGGGGTTCCTTAGAGGTCAGGGATCAATAAGAGCTGGAGATCCTTAGCAGCCAGGTTCCTTAGTAGCCAAGTTCCTTAGGAGCCAAAGTTCCTCAGGACCCCAAATTCCTTAGAAGTCCAGAGGTCCTTTGGATCCAGGATTCCTTTGGGGCCTGGGTTCCTTTCGACCGGGGTTCCTTTTGGTCCGGAGTTCCTTTGGTCCGGAGTTCCTTTGGGCCGGAGTCCCTTTGGAGCCTCAGTTCCTTTGGGCCCGAGCTTCCATAGGAGCCGTGAATCCTGAAGAAATCCCTGAAAAGTCATATTCTGTCAAATTCAGTATTGCCAAAAATATTATCTTTTAACCCTGGGTATCACATGGACTTCAAAATTGTATAACATGTCCAGGTACTTGCATTTATTGCAAAGTTAAAAAATGGATGCAAATACAGACATATACTGGGTTTTAATATATATATATATATATATATATATATATATATATATATAATCATATACAATTGTAATATATATATAAATTTATATGTATATATATATACATGCATCCATACATATATATATATATATATATATATATATATGTATATATATTATAGATGGGCACGCCTTAAAACTCATGCATATGTATATAAGCACACACACACACACACACACACACACACACACTCATATATATATATATATATATATATGGGCACGCCCTAAAAGTCGTTCATACACACTGTTACCGTTCAGCTTTTGGGCGACCACATCTGTGTTCTTGTTTTCGGTTTGCTCTCCGGGTTCCCTCGCGCCTCGCCCGTCAGGGAACTTGGAGGACCCGCAGAGTTGAGACGCCCGATCACACGACTTCGGGAAACTAGACGTCGCTTGGATCCATGGCTATAAGGTAAGTGACTTTGCCAGTGAGAGAGAACGTGTGCATTCGCCTAAATGCAATATATAGTATGCACAGAGTTTCGATTCTTGTTAAAGATAGCTCTGAATTTGCTTACGTTGCCTGAATGCAATCTTTCTTCTTCAGGACAGAATGGGCACTTAAAGGAGCTTAACTTCACTCGGCATCTAGCAGGAACCATGGAAAGTAAGGTAGGTGACTTTGTCTAAGTCAGAGCACGTGTGTATCTCACACAATATAGAGGATAAATGTATAGTCGTAGACTTCCATCTCTTTGCTTTCATTAGTTAATGTTAGCTTTGAATTCACTTACGTTGTTTAACTGTACTGTTTTATCTTCTATAGGGTGTGTGTGTGTGTGTGTGTGTGTGTGTGTGTGTGTGTGTGTGCACGTAACACGCATCGTGTGATTTTCTTGCGACTTGCGAGATATAGCTTACCGTGTGAAACTCTTTCACGTGTGCCGTGGTATCGCGTGTTGAGAGCGCATGCCCCGCAGCGCAAGAGACTAAATTGTAAGGCCCATAATGCACGGAAGTTTCCGCGGAATGTGCAATTGTCACAGAATGCTTGCGTACAAAGTCCAAAGTATGCGAGGGTTTCGTGTGATACAAGTATCGTGTGAAGCCTGTAACTGTTTACGATTACGTCTACGTGTGTTGCCTTTCTGTCAGTGTGTTTCCAGATAGATTATATGTATGTGTGACTGTGTGTAGGGCAGGACGTGAGGTCTGAATATGTTCATGAGAGTGTGTTTGTAGGTTTGTAAGTCCGTTTGGCTCTTCGTATGTTTGGATGTAATCCTGGTCACCCCAGCGTCCCGGTGGACAGGCGATCGTTCCACGGTCACCCCAGCGTCCCGGTGGGCAGGTGACAAGGAGTTGCCCCAGCGTCCCGGTAGGCAGGTGCCCAGTCTCTGGTCTCCCCAGCGTCCCGGTAGGCAGGCAACCGTGTGCTTGACTGTGTGCCTGGTAGTATGTTTGAGTGTGTACATGTGTGAATACCTGTTTGTGTGTTTGTAAGTATGACTGGCTGAGTGCATGTTTGAATGCTTGTGAGTATTTGCAATAAATGCAGTCCTGGTCACCCCAGCGTCCCGGTAGGCAGGCGATCATTCCCCGTTCTCCCCAGCGTCCCGGTGGGCAGGTGACAAGGAGTTGCCCCAGCGTCCCGGTAGGCAGGTGTCCAGTCTCTGGTCACCCCAGCGTCCCGGTAGGCAGGTAACTGTGTGTTTGGTGGTGAGCTTCTTGGTATGTTTAACTAAATAAATGTGTGAGTGCCTGTATGTGTGTTTGTATGTGTGACTGCCTGAATACATGTTTGAATGCTTGTGAGTGTTTGCAGTGAATGGAGTCCTGGTCACCCCAGCGTCCCGGTAGGCAGGCGATCGTTCCACGGTCGCCCCAGTGTCCCGGTGGGCAGGTGACAAGGAGTTGCCCCAGCGTCCCGGTAGGCAGGCGTCCAGTCCCTGGTCACCCCAGCGTCCCGGTAGGCAGGTAACTGTGTGATTGACTGTGTGCCTGGTAGTATGTTTGACTGTGTGCCTGGTAGTATGTTTGAATGTGTACATGTGTGAATACTTTTTTGTGTGTTTGTAAGTATGACTGAGTGCATCTGTGAATATTTGTAAGTATTTGCAATGAATGCAGTCCTGGTCACCCCAGCGTCACGGTAGGCAGGCGATCGTTCCACGGTCACCCCAGCGTCCCGGTGGGCAGGTGACAAGGAGTTGCCCCAGCGTCCCGGTAGGCAGGTGTCCAGTCCCTGGTCACCCCAGCGTCCCGGTAGGCAGGTAAATGTGTGTTTGAGGGCGTGCCTCTTGGTATGTTTGACTGAATACATGTGTAAGTGCCTGTATGTGTGTTTGTATTTGTGACTGCCTGAGTTCATCTCTGAATGCTTGTGAGTGTTTGCAATAAATGCAGTCCTGGTCACCCCAGCGTCCCGGTAGGCAGGCGGTCAGTCCACGGTCGCCCCAGCGTCCCGGTGGGCAGGTGACCAGGAGTTGCCCCAGCGTCCCGGTAAGCAGGTGTCCAGTCTTTGGTCACCCTAGCGTCTCGGTAGGCAGGCAACTGTATGTTTGACAGTGTGCCTGGTAGTATGTTTGAGTGTGTACATGTGTGAATACTTGTTTGTGTGTTTCCAAGTATGACTGGGTGATTGCGCTTGTGAATGCTTGTGAGTACTTGCAATAAATGCAGTCCTGGTCACCCCAGCGTCCCGGTAGGCAGGCGATCGTTCCCCGGTCACCCCGGCGTCCCGGTGGGCAGGTGACCAGGAGTTGCCCCAGCGTCCCGGTAGGCAGGTGCCCAGTCTCTGGTCACCCCAGCGTCCCGGTAGGCAGGCAACTGTGTGTTTGACTGTATGCTTGGTAGTATGTTTGACTGTGTACATGTCTGAATACCTGTTTGTGTGTTTTCAAGTATGACTGGGTGATTGCATTTGTGAATTGTTTTGAGTATTTGCAATGAATGCAGTCCTTGTCACCCCAGCGTCCCGGTAGGCAGGCGATCGTTCCACGGTCACCCCAGCGTCCCGGTGGGCAGGTGATCAAGAGTTGCCCATGCGTCCCGGTAGGCAGGTGTCCAGTCTCTGGTCACCCCAGCGTCCCGGTAGGCAGGTAACTGTGTGTTTGAGGGTGTGCCTGGTAGTTTATTTGACCGTGTACATGTGTGAATACTTCTTTGTGTGTTTGTAAGTATATGACTGCCTGAGTACATCTGTGAATACCTGTGAGTATTATCAATAAATGCAGTCCTGGTAACTCCAGCGTCCCGGTAGGCAGGTGACAAGGAGTTACCCCAGCGTCCCGGTAGGCAGGTGTCCAGTCCCTGGTCACCCCAGCGTCTCGGTAGGCAGGCAATTGTGTGTTTGACTGTGTGCGTTATTTGAGCAGTAAGCGTCGGGAAAAAATGTGGTAGCTGTTTCAAACAGTGAGATTGCGAGTGGTTTTGGTTTAGTGAACAGCTCCGAAGACTTACAATAATTACGTAGTAGAATTTGTAGCAAGGTCACGCCTTCAAGAATACGTTTTCTTTAGAATACGTGTACTATAATTAATTTCTGTATTAATAATTGTAACCCCGCTGAAACTAGAAACATGGAAATATAACATTATTAAAAGTTTTATGTCCCAAATATCTATATGTAAATGTCTACAAATGTTATTAGTATTACTGTATTATGTAACGTTAGAATTGTAATTTGTAAACAAAATTATTTGCGGTGCTCCTAAATATATATCATGCCCTACTTGCATAAAGAATTATGTTCCACAGCCAAGACATCGGCTGATATCGCCTATATCACGCATTTTAATTTCAATAAACAAGTCCAGAGAGAATTGGAATGTTTTTAATTCCATCCATTCTCTCATTAACAACTACCTTCACCAAATGTAGTAACATACCACTACAAATGGTGAACCCGGAGTTGGAGACCGGACATCCCAGCCATCTCCACTGCAGCAGAGGACGGCGCCCCTAGCTGTGAGTCCAGCCGTCGCAGCAGCCCAGGACGACACCCCTAGCAGAGAGGCCAGCCGTCGCAGCAGCCCAGGACGACGCCACCAGCAGCGAGGCCATCCGTCACCGCCGCCGCTGGCCCTAGTGTCCCCGCTGCTGCCGCCACCGCCACCCGGGAGATCCTGCCACCGCTGCCGCACTGACGCTGGGCCTACTGCCGCCTTCCAGAGCCGCTGCCGCCACCCAGGTGCTACTGCCGCCGTTGGTGTTGGTGCCGCCAACGCCCCGGACCTCCTGCCGCCCGCAGGTGCTACCGCCGCCCTGCCCGAGGCGAACCTCTAGCCGTCATCGCCGCTTCGAGCTGTCATTGTCAGTGCTGCCTGTCCCGGGCCGCCCGCTGTGTCGCCGCTGCATGTCCCGCACCGGCATGCCGCCCCCAGCTGCCGCCGCCCTGACCTCCTACTAACGCAGTCTCCAGCCGCTCCGCGCTGCCGTATTTACCCGCGCACACTGCTTGCTGGCCCCCGCCGCCACCAGTCATCGCCCCGACCTGCCGACAACGCTGCCTCCAGCCGCCACCGCCGCCTGGAACAGTCGCTGTCGTCGTCTTCAACCACCGACGTTGCATAGAGCCCATGCTGCCGACGCCGCAGCCGCCTGCCGCTTGCCACCGCTTGCCACAGACCACTGCACGGTGGCCTACCGCCTCTTCGTCCACGGGATACTGCCGGCCACTCCCACTGGAATACCACCTGTCCTACCGGACAGACGCCAGCCGCTAACCGCCGCTTCCGGATTGCCAGCCGAACCGCCTGCCGTCCACGGACGCCTACACGCTAACACCAGGCCTCACACCTGCCATGTCGGTGACTTCCGATCCTGCTGACAGCTCGTCGTACCACGAGACTGAAATATCGTTCCTCATACCTCGTCACTGGGGAGGGGAGAATAATGTAGCAAGGTCACGCCTTCAAGAATTCGTTTTCTATAGAATACGTGTACCATAATTAATTTCTGTATTAATAATTGTCACCTCGCTAAAACAAGCATTATGGAAATATAGCATTATTAAGACTTTTATGTTAGTAGCAGTATTCTGTAACGTCAGAGTTGTAATATGTAAAAATCATTTGCGGGTCTTATAGAAAAGAATGGAGTTCTTCGTTCGAAGGCCCAAAACACGGACGACAAACCATGTTTGGAATCTGGGTGGAAAACTGTGAGAAAAAAAAACACGGAGAGATGGTAAAAAAAAAAGAACTCGCTAGGGCTGCTTGAAATCAGAAACTCTTTTCAAGCTCTCGCGGGTCTACAAGGTGAAGAAACGAAGATGCAAGAGAAAACTGAGTGCGAGAGAGACATGTGAGTTTTAGTGAATCCTGATCTTGAATCCAGGAAACAGTGCATTAGCGCCAGGAATAAAGCTAGCAGAGCATTAGGTTTCATCACTTAAATCACCTTAAAAGGAGTGTACCTTCGAGCCATTTTCTCCGAGCTTTTAGGATCTGTAGCCCCCAATTTTTAGAAGATGAGTAATTTCCATCAGGTCCCAATTAACAAAATTAGCTTACCCTCAGTGTTTTCTGGATAGAGCCCTCAGCCAAGCCAGAACTAGCTTCTTCAATCTCCCTTCCACTTAGTCAAACGTGTTATAAAATTCCTTTTCAGAATCCATCAGCCATTTGTCCAAATTTCTTCCCAAAGATAAAGTAAATTTAATTCATAATTACCCCAAATACTATTAATAAAAAAGTTCTTAATGTTCATCAGATGCAGAGAGATCATATCCCAGGGGTTTACTCTCTTCCGTGTAAAGATCGTAATCTAGAATACATCGGTTAGACAGGGAGAGACCTAAGGACAAGGTTGATTAAGCATAAAAGGTCAATTAGGTGTGGCCAAGTGAGTTCATCCGTGTTCCAACACGTGAATAATTCAAATCACCAGATGAACTGGGACAAATCTGAACTTATATACAAATCTGGTTGTGGGTTCAGAAGGAAAATGATATAATCCACTTTAATAGATTACCTGCCCAATATGAATATTTCTAAGGGTCAATGGACCCCAGACATAATCTCAGGATTATTCATCACAAAACAAATTGTTAATATGTATCCTCCCCCTCCCTCTGACCCGACCTCATCTCATTCTCAGGTCACTAGAGAGTGAGGGTAGTGGTATTTACTCCTTCCCTTGTCCCTTTTCTTTTGTAAGAGGTTCCTATTTAAAGATAGCATCCTCCTCCCACTTTGTACTACTGAAGAGGATTGCAGTTAGCTATCGAAATATATAGATTCGTTTATTCAACTCTTTCTTCCGACTGTGGTGTTAGTTGTGTTCTGCAAATGTGTTACTACATTCCTCACCAATAATGTATACACACACACACACACACACACACACACATATATATATATATATATATATATATATATATATATACATATATAGATACATATATGCAGAAGAAATCACTTGAACACGTGATTCTAGTATGCAGAAAAACCTTGAAAATGTGTGAATAGACGAAAACGCTCGGTCTCATTTCTATTGTTTTCCTAGTGGTTTTTCTGCATATACATATATATATATATATATGTATATATATATATGTATGTATATATATATATGTATATATATATGTATATATATATGTATATATATATATGTATATATATATGTATATATATATATGTGTATATATATATATATATATATATATATATATATATATATATATATATATATATATATTCATTTTTTGCGGCCATGAGGGACCCAAACAATCACCCCTCACTCGCTTCCACTTCTCCCAGAACCTCATCTTGTGCGAAGAAAATCCGGCGAAGTGATCCAGTATGTCAACAAATGACAACAGTCGATTCATAAGAGTTAGCTTAACATCACCCTTCCCCCTCTCCTACTCCCCTTCCTATTCTCCATCTCCCCCTACCCCTCCCCCTTCCCCGTCTCCACCTCTCCCTCTCCCGGACTCTCCCTCCCCCCCCCCTCTCCCACCATTTTGTATGGATAGTTGTGGAGTTTACGCCAACGGTTCGCCCAACAGCGTCAGAAAACTTATAATTATTTTTTCCTGTTTTTGTTTTTTATTTCATTGATCTATTTTTTCTGGCCTCGGTACGAACAGCAAGGTCATTCAAGTTCTTGTTTTATCATTGTAGTTTACTGTAACTTTACTGGATGTGTATCTTGGTTAGCATGGGTAAGTGGAAGTCACTAGTAACAGTTGGGAATCTGTCTCGAGTCGATGTGGACAGAAGGCGAGTTCAAAGCTCAATGGGTCCAACATATCTTATCACACATCTTATCGTGATAATAAAAAGAGGAAAGAGAGGAGGAAGGAGAAGAGAAATGTGAGGAGGAAGTAGAAGAGGAAGAAGAGTAAGAAAAAGAGAAAGAATTGGGGAAAGGAGAATAGTGGGAATTGGAAAAAGAAGAGGAATAAGAAGAGGAACGAGAAGAAAAAAGAAGTTTAAGAAGAGGAAAATGAGAAAGAAGAACAACAAAAGAGGAAAAAGGGGAAGAAGAGAAGGAGGAGGAAGAGGAAGAAGATGAAGAGGAAAAGGTGATGAAGAGGAAGAAGAAGAGGAAAAAGGAGATGAAGAAGAGGAAGAGGGAATAAGAAAATGGAGGATTACACTAATAACTTATGGAGGACAAAAGGAGGAGGAAGAGGAAGAAAAAAAAGAAC
>NC_134809.1:7492251-7582881 GCF_046742065.1 Oratosquilla oratoria
AAAGGAAAACGAAGAATGGGGAGAGGAGGTGAAGGACAAAGAGGAGGAAGAGGAGGAGGAGGAGAGGAAGAGGAGGAGGGGAGGAAGAGAGGAGATGGGTGAAGAGGGGCAGGGAGAGGACAAGAAGGAGGAAGAGGAGGAGGAGGAGGGGAAGGAGGGGAAGGAAGATGGGTGGAGAAGGAGGAAGAGTAAGAGGAAGAGGAGGAGCAGGGGGAAAATGGGAAGAAGGAAGAGGAGAAAGAGGGGGAGGAAGAAGAGGAGGAGGAGGAGGAAGAGGAGGAACGTGGGGAAAGAGGAAAGTAAGAGGAGACCAGAAAATAGAAAAAGGAAGAACTGGGAAAGGGGAGATTCGACCAGAAGAGAGATGAAGAGAAGGAAGAGGATGAGGAGGAGAAAGGATCAGAGAAGAGGAGGATAAGGAAGAGAAGGAAGAGGATGAGGATAAGGAGGAGAAAAGAAGAGGAGGAGGCGGGGGAGAAAAAAGGTGGAGAAGGAGGAGAAAGGAAGATCAGAGAAGAGGTGGAGGAGGAGGAGAAAGGAAGATCAGAAAAGAGGCGGAGGAGGAGGGGGAGGAAGAAGATGAGGAATAGGAAGAGAAAAAGGAGGAGGAGGAGAAAGGAGGATGAGAAAAGAAGAGGAGGAGTAGGAAGAGTCGAGGGATGAGGATAGATATATTAAGAATAAAATGGTAAGGATAATGATGATAAAAATGATTTATTCGTTTTTTTCCCTGACTAGAAATATTGATCTATTATTAGTTCTCCCTGAAAGCCCATCACACTGGGCTTCCACGAGTTTCAACAGCTCCAACAGTTGAGCATTCGTTTGAGTAAAAATGACTTCGGTTACAATAATTAATTTTTCAAATCTCCAAATATCAAATCATATCTTCCGTCATACATAGCAAATATAAATAATAAACTAAGAGATTGTAGATCTATACGAATGTTAGACTTATTGTTGAAATTTTCTTAGAGAAGTGTAGATTTCTGTAAGTGAAGTCATATTCTAGTTATTCCAATGGAGGTTGGAATAACACACACACACACACACACACACACACACACACACACACACACACACACACACACACACACACATTTACTCGAAAGCTGTGAAGGAAATGCAATCAGAGTTAGAATAGACCTCGGGGTCCTGACAGAATACCAGCCTCTCGGGACTGCACCTCGAGACAGACGTGAGGGCGTTGACGAGTTTTTGAAGATGAGTGGTGGGGAGATAATTCTCTCTGACGTCCGTCTCACAGAACCATCACTTCAGGGAGGAGGAGGTGGAAGTGGAGGAGGAGGAGGAAGAAGAAGAAACTCATAATAATGAATGAGATGAATAGAAAGAAGAGGAGGAGGAAACTCATGATAATGAATAAGGAGATGGACAGAAAGAAGAGGAGAGGAAGGAGGAGGAGGAGGAGGAGGAGGAGGAGGACCAAGAGGACACTCATGATAATGAATAAGGAGATGGATAGAAGGAAGAGGAGAAAGCTATCGAAAAAAAGAAGATTAGGAGAAAGAAAAAGAATCCACAAGAAAGAGAAATTTAAGGAGTAAGAGGATGAGGAAGCACTCAGGGTTAAGAAGAAAAGGAAGACTGTGACTAAGAGGAGAATGAAGAAGAGACCAAGAGGAGGAAGAGGAAGAAGGGAAACAGGAGATAAAGGTGGAGACTAGAAGTTAGACGAAAAGGAGAAGGAAGAGGAGGAGAACGAGGACGAGGAGGAGACGAAGGGGGGCGAGGACAAGGACGAGGAAGAAGAGAAAGAGGAGGAGGAGGAGGAGGAAGAGGAGGAGGAGGAGGAGTGGGGATATGTGTTTATGTTTGGCGTGGGGGCACGAGGATGGGCGTGGGCGCCCGCGTGACCCAAGACGCTCTTCAGAGAAACGAACCTCTTGTACTCTGTTCTTGGGACGTGATTATCTGTACTTCACCAGGTACCTCGATCGATGAAGATCCTCTTCATGCTTGAGTCCGCCCACTCATTATGACAAAACCACCTCTGGGGGGTAACCTTCGGTAGATATCAGACCTCTAATGAGGATGAAATGTCCTTGTAGGTGGAATAGCATCACGACAATAAAGAGGTGATATTCTTCATGAAAATATAAAAAGAAATCTGGATTTGGTCAGAACAGAATCTGTAATATTCACCAAAGAGTTTAAGATATTTTGTAACCCGAGTTCAAAGATCGATCCATGTACACATGATTCTGTATACACACGTACACACACATATACACGAACACACACACATACACACACATGTATATATGCACACACACACACACACACACACACACACACACACACACACACACACACACACACACACACACACACACCAAACCTGCACCAAGACTCAAGTTGGACTGAAATACTTCAACTTTCTTGATCATCTCAGAACACTCAAGTTTCTCTCTTCATCCACCCACCCCCTTTTCCCAAAATACCTCCACTTCCACCTCCACCTCCTCTTTCCTTCCCTCCTCCTCTTCCTCTCCCACCTCCTCTTCCTCTCCTCCCTTCCTCCTCCCTCCTTTATTCCTCGCAGTTCTCATACGTAGAGCCATTTCAGACTCTACTTGAAACGGTCTGTCATTTGCAGAAGTCTGCTAGCACCAGTGTTGGCGTATCAGTAGCAGCCCCCCTCCTCATCTCCCGTCACCCCCCTTCTCTTCTTCCGCTTCCTCCTCCTCCTCCTCCTCCTCCTCCTCTTCTCCTCCTCCTCCTCTTCTCCTCCTCCTCCTCTTCTCCTTCTCCTCCTCTTCTCCTCTACCTCCTCCTCGTCCTCCCCCTCCTCCTTTTCTCCTCTACCTCCTCCTCGTTCTCCCCCTCCTCCTCCTCCTCCTCCTCCTCCTCCTCCTACCTCCTCCTCCTCCTCCTCCTCCTCCTCCTTCTCCTACCTCCTCCTCCTCCTCATCTCCTCTACCTCCTCCTCCTCCCTCCTCCTCTTATCTCCTCCTCTTCCTTCTCTCCTCCTCCTCCCCTTCCTCCTCCTCCTCCTCCATTTCCTTATATTTCGTCATCTTCCATTTCCTCCTCTTCTGATTCCTCTTCCGAATCCCTCTCCCTTTCTTCTTCTTCCTCCTTTTCCTCCTCCTCCTCCGCCTCCATTTCCTTATATTATACTTCATCATCTTTCATTTCCTCCTCTTCTAATTCCTCTTCCAAATCCCTCTCCCTTTCTTCTTCCTCCTCTTCCTCCTCTCCTTCCTCTTCCTCCTCATGATACTCCATCTTTCCCTTCTATTTTTCCTCCTCCTCTTCATTTCACTTCTCCAACTCCTCCTACTTTTCTTCCTCCACCTCCTTCTCTTTCTCCTAGTCTTCCTTTTCCTCCTCCTCCTCCCCTCCTCCTCCTCCTCCTGCTCCTCTTCCTATCCCCCTCTCTCATTACCCCCACCATTCCCCTTTCTCTTCCTCCTCATTCTCTTATTTCAAATATTCCTCCGTTATTCCTTCTCCTCTTGTTTCTTCTCCTTCTCCTTTTTCTCTTCCTTCTCTTTCTCCTCTTCTTACTCTTCTTCCTTCTCTTTTTCCTCGAATTTATTCGCCTCCCTTCTTCTTCTTCCTCCCTCCTCTCCTTCATCTTCCTCCTCCTCCTCGTCATCCTACTCCTCCTCTCACGCTTCTTTGTTCTTCTCCTCCTCCTCCTCCTCTCGCTCTGCCTCGTCTTCCTACTCCTCTCACAGTTCCTTCTCCTCCTCTTCCTCTTCCTCCTCCTCCTCCTCCTCCTTTCCCTTCCTCCTCAACCCAGGATGGCAAGAGGTACGAAGTGGGGGGCGGGAGGGGGGAGGGGTGTGACCTTGTCATCCCTCTTAGGAACAGTCATCGGACCTCAGAGGCGGCGCCTTCGACAAGTAAGGATCCTCCTCCTCCTCCTCTTCTTCCTCCTTCTCCTCTTCCTCCTCTAAATCTTACTCCTCCTCCTCCTCTTCCTCCGCCTCCTTTTCCTCCTCCTTCTTCTCCTCCTCTTCTTCTCCCTCTCCCATCTCCCTCCTTTTCCTCTTCCTCCTTTTCCTCCTCCTTTTCCTCCTCCTCCTCTTCTTCTCCCTCTCCCATCTCCCTCCTTTTCCTCCTCCTCTCCTCCTTCACTTTCTCTCTGTCTTTCTCTCCTCATTCTCTTTTCCCCACTCTTTTCCGGTCTCTCCTTTTCCTCCTCCTCCCCTCCTTCTTTGCATTCTCTTCCTTCCAATCTTCCTCCTATTCCTCCTTTTCCTACTCCTGTTCCTCTTTCTACTCCTCCTACTCCTACTTGTCTTTCTACTTCTCCTACTCCTCCTCCTCCTCCTACTCCTTCTCTTCTCCCTTCTCCTTATTTTACTTCACCTCCTCCCCTCCTCCTTTTCCTACGTCTCCTTCTTCTCTTTCTCTTCCTCCTTATCCAGGTTCCAGGAGGAGGAGGAGGAGATTGAGGAGGAGCAAAAGGAGGAGGAGGAAAGGGAGGAAAAGAAGAGTCTCCTTCATTCTTATGTTCTCCTAACCCTTTACTCCTCCTCCTCCTCTTGCTTCTCCTCCTCTCCTCTCCTCTCCTCTTTCCGCATCTCTAAGCTCATACAATCTTTTTTTTTTTTTTTTTTTATTCCAGGCTTTCTCGGTGCCAACCCTCCCTTTGGGCTGTCTGGATGACGAATTGGCTTCTGCAGGATGAGAAGCGACTCGAGTCAACGAAGCATTTCAACATCAGCAACCAGTGCTCCTATCTTTGGTGACATGATCTCATCGAAGAAGTGAAGACACCGATCGTAAAAGAACGGTACGTAGATCTGATCCGCAGGGGTGTAAGTAACGTCTTTAAAAGACTACATGAAACTTATACAGTCAATACTACAAATGGGGGAGGAGCAACAGACTACAGAACCTTTCTTTAGGACCACAGACAGATTGACCACATTTTGGTCAGAAAGGTGGTCAAAGAGGAGGAAGGTGAAACTCAGGATGTGTGATCATCGGATTCCCTGATTCCATAAACCTAATCATTATCATATCTTATCACACCAAAAAACGTATTTCCTGTAGAGCAGTGTCATTTGCCTCCTTAAAGTCTTGGTCGGATCACTGAGGAACCATTTGACATTCTTGGAGAATGTGGCTCATTGTCCGCATATCTCCACATGGATAAGAAAACGAGAAATTTAGTGTGTGTTGAGGAATAGAGAAACATTTGTTAGAGATGTAAGTGAAAATGTACATGTGTTAAGACATATCAATATATACCAAGAGCTTTTTCAATAGACATGTCAGCAACTGCCACTTTCCTACACAATTAGAAGCCATGGGTCACTGGATTTGAATATGGGAATATCTATTTGTTTATCTATTTATTTATTTATCAATATTATAATTTTTTGCATCCAGCCTAGTTATGGACCAAAAGGTCTACTGTTGGTATGCTCCGCCTTTGTAATCCTTTGTAAATTGTTAAATCCCCATCTGTTGAGGTTGTCTCTGGTTTTCCCTACCTTTGGCCTTCCCCTGTTTAATGCCACCCAAACCCTTGGGGCAGCGTTTCATCTAGGCTTGGCAGAACCTCCACGTGCTGTCCGCTTTTGGACTCTTGCCATCGGCATTGCTCCAGAGACTCTATAGTCATAAAGTTTTTGCGGGACTCAAGTCTTCCCCACACTTCTTGGAGTGTCTGAGAACATTCTGAGAACATTCAGTTGTTTATGCCACTCGATCTTTGAGATGGTTTTACGACGACCTATCGATTGTGACTTCAAACACCTAGGATAAGGCTTAAATGTGGACGAAATATATCAGTAGAGCTCAAAATTGGACAAAGCCTCTCACTCTTCTATATGTCTTTTAAAACAATTGGTTGTCTTACGAGAAGATAGATAGATAGATAGAGAGATAGGTAGACATATAGATAGATATAGATATACATACATATATATATACATATGTATCTATCTATCTATCTATATATATATAAATATATATATATAAATATATAATATACATATATACATATATATACATATATATACATATATATATACATATATATATATACATATATATATACATATATATATAGATAGATACATATATTAAAATTGTAGCAGGTAAGGCACCTGGATTGGATGGATGTCATGTGGAGTGTTTAAAAAAGGGAGGTACAGTGATGGATTGGATCTAAAAGAGGTTGCATGAGGGGACGGAGAGGTGGGGGTTGCTGATTTAATGAAGCGGCCTTGCTTTGGATGTGCTGTGTCTTGTAACACTGCTTCTGACTCAGCAGTGGGCAAGATGCACGAGTGACTCATCATCCAGGAGATGCCAAGATAAGAGGGACGGAAGAGGGAGGAGGGGACTGGAATATATTAGGGATGGAATGGGTGGGAGTGGTTTTTATGCCTTTGTTTTTTTGGCTACCTCCCTTATAAGGGGGAAAAATCCTTTGGTGTATATATATATATATATAAATATATATATATATATATTTATATATATATATATATATATATATATATATATATTTTTTTTTTCAATTTTGATACCTCAATTTTTGCTAAAGTGGATTTTTTTTTTTTTCAACCTAGTTCTAAAACTCTGATATTTGGATTCCTTGTCTTTTTCTGATTCTAAATATATATAATTACTAGACCACCCATGACCCGTTGGGTCAAATAAAATCTTAAGTGGTTCCTCTTTTTAAAGCAGTCCTCGTGCTCTCTCATAAGAACATAAGAATAAAGGAGACTGCAAAAGACCATAAGGCCTACACTAGGCAGCTCCATATCCGTCACCACCTGTCATCCCCATCCATAAAGTTATCTAATCGTTTTTTAAAACAACTGATAGTTTCAGCGCTTACTACATGGTTACTAAGTTTATTCCATTCTTCGACCACCCTATTAGTAAACCAATTCTTGCCTATTTCCTTCTTAAATGTAAATTTGTCCAGTTTATACCCATTACTGCGAGTCCTGCCCTGTTGTTTTATTATGATGACCTTGTTTGCTTCACCCTTGTTATAGCCTTTGATCCACTTGAACACTTCTATTAGATCACCCCGCACTGCATCTTTCCAGAGAGTGTAAGTTCAGGTGCCTAAGCCTCTCTTCGTAAGGCAAATTTCCGAGTCCATGTATCATTTTGGTCATTCTTCTATGTACTGATTCTAGTGAATTTATGTCCATTTTGTAGGACAGAGACCAAAACTGTACCGCATAGTCAAGGATGGGTCTAACTATCACTTCTATTCGTTACCGTCCTAACAATGAAGCCTAATGCACTGTTAGCTTTATTTCTGGCGCTAATGCACTGCTTCCTGGTTTTAAGGTCTGGACTCACCAGACCTCCCAAGTCCCTCTCGCACTCAGATTTTTCTAAAAACGTGTTATCTAAGTTGTATCTATTTTCAGGGTTGTGTAGCCCTACGTTTAACACGCTACATTTAGAGATATTGAAGTTCGTTTGCCATTTCACCGACCATGTTAGCAATTTATTAAGATCATCCTGCAGAATCTGGGCATTGTCTCCTGACCTAATTAGACGTCCTATTTTAGTGTTGTCCACAAATTTACTAACATCACTGGGTGAAAAGCCCCAAGTTTGGAGGGGTGCCACCGCCACGCCCTTAGTCTCAGGCTGTTCATATCTACCTTCCTTTCTACTTTGTCAGACTCTCTACCTGTGAGGCAAGTTTGGATCAAATCGGTCACCTTCGGATTTTGGGCAAAATTCATACGAGATTTTTTGGATTTTGGGTCATTATGGTCACCTGTCCCGATTTATCCGCCATATCACCCACAGGTCGATGACGTCCAAGACTGCCGTGGAGTCCAATTTGGCACCACTCAGGGAAACGGTATGGGTGCCACAGGCCCAAAAGTGAATACTGGGTGAAAAGGCCCAAGTTTGGAGGGGTTCCATCACCACGCCCTTGGTCTAAGGCTGTTCATGTCTACCTTGCTTTGTACTTTGTCCGACTCTCTACCTGTGAGGCAAGTTTGGACCAAATCGGTCACCTTCGGATTTTGAGCAAAATTCCTATGATTTCTCCTTTGAGATTTTTTGGATTTTGGGTCATTATGGTCACCTGCTCCGATTTACCCGCCATATTACATACAGGTCGAGGGCGTCCAGGGCAGCCGTGGAGTCCAATTTGACACCACTCAGGGATACGGTATGGGTGCCACAGGCCCAAAAGTGAATACTGGGTGAAAAGACCCAAGTTTGGAGGGGTGCCACCGCCACGCCCTTGGGCTAAGGCTGTTTATGTCCACCTTGCTTTGTACCTTATCCGACTGTCTACCTCTGAGGCAAGTTTGGACCAAATCGGTCACCTTCGGATTTTGGGCAAAATTCCTATGGTTTTTCCTTTGAGATTTTTTGGATTTTGGATCATTTTGGTCACCTGTTCCGATTTACCCGCCATATTACCCACAGGTCGAGTGCGTCCAGGGCTGCCGTGGTGTCCAATTTGACACCACTCAGGGAAACTGTGTGGGTGCCACAGGCCCAATAGTGAATACTGGGTGAAAAGGCCCAAGTTTGGAGGGGTGCCACAGCCACACCCTTGGTCTAAGGCTGTTCATGTCTACCTTGCTTTGTACTTTGTCCGACTCTCTACCTGTGAGGCAAGTTTGGACCAAATCGGTCACCTTCGGATTTTGGGTTTCTCCTTTGAGATTTTTTGGATTTTGGGTCATTTTGGTCACATGCTCCGATTTACCCACCGTATCATCCACAGGTCGAGGGCGTCCATGGCTACCGTTGAGTCCAATTTGACACCACTCAGGGATACGGTATGGGTGCCACAGGCCCATAGGTGCATACTGGGTGAAAAGGCCCAAGTTTGGAGGGGTGCCACCGCCACGCCCTTGGGCTAAGGCTGTCCATGTCTACCTTGCTTTGTATTTTGTCCGACTCTCTACCTGAGAGGCAAGTTTGGACATAATCGGTGACCTTCGGATTTTGGGCATAATTCCTATCGTTTCTCCTTTGAGATTTTTTTTATTTTGGGTCATTATGGTCACCTGCTCCGATTTACCCGCCATATCACCCACAGGTCGAGGGCGTCCAGGGCTGCCGTGGAGTCCAATTTGACACCACTCAGGGATACGGTATGGGTGCCACAGGCCCATACGTGAATACTGGGTGAAAAGGCCCAAGTTTGGAGTGGTGCCACCGCCACGCCCTTGGTCTAAGGCTGTTCCTGTCTACGTTGCTTTGTACTTTGTCCGACTCTCTACATGTGAGGCAAGTTTGGACCAAATCGGTCACCTTCGGATTTTGGGCATAATTCATATGGTTTCTCCTTTGAGATTTTTTGGATTTTCGGGTCATTTTGGTCACCTGCTCTGATTTACCCGCCGTATCACCCACAGGTCGAGGGTGTTCAGACCTGCCGTGGAGTCCAATTTGACACCACTCAGGGATACGGTATGGGTGCCACAGTCCCTTAAATGAATACTGGGTGAAAAGGCCAAAGTTTGGAGGGGTGCCACCGCCACGCCCTTGGGCTAAGGCTGTTCATGTGTACCATGCTTTGTACTTTGTCCGACTCTCTACCTGTGAGGCAAGTTTGGATCAAATCGGTCACCTTCGAATTTTGGGCAAAACTCATATGGTTTCTCCTTTGAGATTTTTTGGATTTTGGGTCATTATGGTCACCTGCTCCGATTTACCCACCATATCTCCCACAGGTCGAAGGCGTCCAGGGCTGCCATGGAGTCCAATTTGACACCACTCAGGGAAACTGTGTGGGTGCCATAGGCCCAAAAGTGAATACTGGGTGAAAAAGCCCAAGTTTGGAGGGGTGCCACCGCCACGCCCTTGGGGTAAGGCTGTTCATGTCTACATTGCTCTGTACTTTGTCCGACTCTATACCTGTCAGGCAAGTTTGGATCAAATCGGTCACCTTTGAATTTTGGGCAAAATTCATATGGTTTCTCCTTTGAGATTTTTTTGATTTTGGGTCATTATGGTCACCTGCTGCGATTTACCCGCCATATCTCCCACAGGTCGAGGGCGTCCAGGGCTGCCGTGGAGTCCAAATTGATAGCACTCAGGGATACGTTATGGGTGCCACAGGCCCAAAAGTGAATACTGGGTGAAAAGGCCCAAGTTTGGAGGGGTGCCACAGCCACGCCCTTGGGCTAAGGCAGTTCATGTGTACCTTGCTTTGTGCTTTGTCCGACTCTCTACCTGTGAGGCAAGTTTGCACCAAATAGGTCGCCTTCGGATTTTGGGCAAAATTCATATGATTTCTCCTTTGAGATTTTTTGGATTTTTGGTCATTATGGTCACCTGCTCCGATTTACCCGCCATATCACCCACAGGTCGAGTGCGTCCAGGACAGTCGTGGAGTCCAATTTGACACCACTCAGGGAAACGGTATGGGTGCCACAGGCCCATAAGTGAATACTGGGTGAAAAGCCCCAAGTTTGGAGGGGTGCCACCGCCACGCCCTTAGGCAAAGGCTGTTCATGTCTACCTTGCTTTGTACTGTGTTCGATTCTCTACCTGTGAGGCAAGTTTGGACCAAATCGGTCACCTTTGAATTTTGGGCAAAATTCATATGGTTTCTCCTTTGAGATTTTTTGGATTTTGGGTCATTATGGTCACCTGCTCCGATTTACCCGCCATATCACCCACAGGTCGAGGGTGTCCAGGGCTGCCGTGGAGTCCAATTTGACACCACTCAGGGATACGGTATGGGTGCCACAGGCCCATAAGTGAATACTGGGTGAAAAGCCCCAAGATTGGAGGGGTGCCACCGCCACGCCCTTGGTCTAAGGCTGTTCATGTCTACCTTGCTTTGTACTCTGTACGATTCTCTACTTGTGAGGTAAGTTTGGACCAAATCGGGTACCTTTGAATTTTGGGCAAAATTCAGATTTTTTGGATTTTGGGTCATTATGGTCACCTGCTCCGATTTACCCGCCATGTTACCCACAGGTCGAGGGTGTCCAGAGCAGCCGTGGAGTCCAATTTGACACCACTCAGGGATACGGTATGGATGCCACAGGCTCATAAGTGAATACTGGGTGAAAAGACCCAAGTTTGGCGGGGTGCCACCGCCACGCTCTTGGGCTAAGGCTGTTCCTGTCTATCTTGCTTTGTACTTTGTCCAACTCTCTACCTGTGAGGCAAGTTTGGACCAAATCGGTCACCTTCGGATTTTGGGCAAAATTCATATGGTTTCTCCTTTGAGATTTTTTGGATTTTGGGTCATTTTGGTCACCTGCTCATATTTACCCGCCATATCACCCATATCTCGAGGGCGTCCAGGGCTGCAGTGGAGTCCAATTTGACACCACTCAGGGATACGGTATGGGTGTCACAGTCCCATAAGTGAATACTGGGTGAAAAGGCCAAAGTTTGGAGGGGTGCCACAGCCACACCCTTGGTCTAAGGCTGTTCATATCTACCTTGGTTTGTACTTTGTCCGACTCTCTACCTGTGAGGCAAGTTTGGACATAATCGGTGACCTTCGGATTTTGGGCATAATTCATATGGTTTCTCCTTTGAGATTTTTTGGATTTTTGGTCATTTTGGTCACCTGCTCATATTTACCCGTCATATCACCCACAGGTCGAGGGCGTCCAGGGCTGCCGTGGAGTCCAATATAACACCACTCAGGGATACGGTATGGGTGCCACAGGCCCAAAAGTGAATACTGGGTGAAAAGGCCAAAGTTTGGAGGGGTGTCACCGCCACGCCCTTGGTCTAAGGCTGTTCATGTCTACCTTGCGTTGTACTTTGTCCGACTCTCTACCTGTGAGGCAAGTTTGGACCAAATCGGTCACCTTCGGATTTTGGGCAAAATTCATATGGTTCCTTTGAGATATTTTTGATTTTGGGTCATATTGGTCACCTGCTCATATTTACCCACCATATCTCCCACAGGTCGAAGGCGTCCAGGGCTGCCATGGAGTCCAATTTGACACCACTCAGGGATACGGTATGGGTGCCACAGGCCCAAAAGTGAATACTGGGTGAAAAGGCCCAAGTTTGGAGGGGTGCCACCACCACGCCCTTGGTCTAAGGCTGTTCATGTCTACCTTGCTTTGTACTTTGTCCGACTCTCTACCTGTGAGGCAAGTTTGGACCAAATCGGTCACCTTCGGATTTTGGGCAAAATTCATATGGTCTCCTTTGAGATTTTTTGGATTTTTTGTCATTATGGTCACCTGCTTCGATTTACCCGCCATATCACTCACATGTGGAGGGCGTCCAGGGCTGCCGTGGTGTCCAATTTGACACCACTCAGGGATACGGTATGGGTGCCACAGGCCCAAAAGTGAATACTGGGTGAAAAGGCCCAAGTTTGGAGGGGTGCCACCGCCACGCCCTTGGGCTAAGGCTGTTCATGTCTACCTTGCTTTGTACTTTGTCCGACTCTCTACCTGTGAGGCAAGTTTGGATCAAATCGGTCACCTTCGGATTTTGGGCAAAATTCATATGGTTTCTCCTTTGAGATTTTTTGGATTTTCGGGTCATTTTGGTCACCTGCTCCGATTTACCCGCCATATCACCCACAGGTCGAGGGCGTCCAGGGCTGCCGTGGAGTCCAATTTGACACCACTCAGGGATACGGTATGGGTGCCACAGGCCCAAAAGTGAATACTGGGTGAAAAGGCCCAAGTTTGGAGGGGTGCCACAGCCACACCCTTGGTCTAAGGCTGTTCATGTCTACCATGCTTTGTACTTTGTCCTACTCTCTGCCTGTGAGACAAGTTTGGACCAAATCGGTCACCTTCGGATTTTGGGCTAGGCTAGGTTAGGTTAAGTTAGGTCAGGTTAGGTTAGGTTTCATTTGGTTTTATGTTAGATTAGGTTTCATTTGGTTTCAGGTTAGGTTAGGTTTCATTTGGTTTTAGGTTAGGTTAGGTTTATGTTAGATTAGGTTAGGTTGGATTAGGTTAGGTTTTGGTTAGGTTAGGTTTTTGTTATGTTAGGTTTTTGTTATGTTAGGTTTTTGTTAGGTTAGGTTAGGTTGGGCTGAGGTTAGGTTAGGTTAGGTTAGGTCAGGTTAGGTCAGGTTAGGTTAGGTTAGGTTAGGTTAAGTTAGGTTAAGTTAGGTTAGGTTGGGTTAGGTTTGGTTTTTGTTAGGCTAGGTTCGGTTAGGTTAGGTTAGGTTAGGTAAGGTAAGGTTAGCTTAGGTTAAGTCAGGTTGGGTGTAGGTTAGGTTCGGTTAGGTAAGGTTAGCTTAGGTTAAGTCAGATTGGGTTTAGGTTAGGTTAGGTTACGTCACGTCAGGTTAGGTTAGATTAGGTTAGGTTAGGTTTTGGTTAGGTTAAGTTGGGTTAGGTTTGGTTAAGTTAGTTTAGGTTGGTTTAGATTATGTTAGGTTTTAGGTTAGGTTAGGTTAGCTTGGATTAGGTTAGGTTAGGTTAGGTTTTTGTTAGGTTAGGTTAGGTTTGGTTGGGTTAGGCTCAGTTAGGTTAAGTTTGGTTAAGGTTAGGTTACATTCCTTTACGTTACGTAAGGTTACGTTAGGTTAGTGTAGGTTAGGTTTGGTTTGTGTGTGTGTGTGTGTGTGTGTGTGTGTGTGTGTGTGTGTGTGTGTGTGTGTGTGTGTGTGTGTGTGTGTGTGTCTGTGTGGTAAGGTTAGGTTAGGTTAGTTTTGTTTTTTGGTTTCGTAAGGTTAGGTTTGGTTTAGGTTAGGTTTGTAGTTTAGGATACATTGGGTTAGGTAAGGGTTAGGTTGGGTTGGGTTTGGTTAGGTTATGTCAGGTTTGGTTTGGTTAGGTTAGGTTAGGCTAGGTTAGGTTAGGCGAGGTGTATAAGGGATTTTTTCCTGTCCTTACCCCCTTCCACGAGTGGGCTCTTGTCCTGTGTAAAACACGATTTGGGGTCGGAGAGGGATAAGGCGACGCTAAGGTTATCTTACCGATGGCTGAAGCAGTGTATTTGAATCCTACATGCTCCTGCCATAAAAATGGTCAGATTAAAGTCTCTGTCACTAGCGAATTTATTTTATATATATATATAAATATATATATATATATATATATATATATATATATATATATATATATATATATATATATAATTGCGTGTGTGTGTGTGTGTGTGTGTGTGTGTGTGTGTATTTACCTAGTTATACTGTATTTTACGGGAAGGGGAGCTATGCTCGTGGTGTCCCATGCGTGTGTGTGTGTGTAGGTCTATAGATAGATAGATAGAGACGTATGGATAGATAAATAGATGTAGATAAATAGATAGATAAGCAGACACCGGTTCAACATCGCAGCTCGTAAGCTCCGCCCACATCGTGGCGTGACTGACTGCTTCACGAAACGGATTTATGTGTGTGTCAGGTTTATTATTATAAGCAGCGCCGGCGACTTATGCACCAGACCCACAGCATCTGCCTTCAGCAGGGCCGTTCCGTTCTGAAGCCGGGAGGAACTTATGAATAGCCACAATGAAATGGCTAAGGAAGATCGCAAGTTTGTCCCCAAAGGAGTTTGGACCTGGAGAACGGGACTCGTCGAAGCCGTGTAATGGGCAGCGAGCCAACACTCCCCATCATCCCTCTTCCTCCACCCCTTCCTCTCCCTCTCCCTCTACTGCAGTGGTTCCTAAACTAGGGGGGCACCCGTCCCCCGAGGGTGCATAAAGAGGATACAAGGTAGCGTGAAGGCTACTGCTCAAAAATGATTGTGTAATAAAAAGAAATCAATCATTCCAAGAAAGAGCATCTGGCGTTACATACGTGTACAGTATAATTCTATCTGCCACCCCTACCCAGTTTCTACTAAGTTATGAATAGAAAATAAATAAATAAAAAATATATATAATTTCATATAAACATTAAAAAATGTATGGGGGGGCGTGTGGGTTTGCAAAAGAAAGCAAAAGAGAGCATCATATAATATATTTTGGGAACCACAGCTCTTTCTTGAAGCTCTTTTCTTCCCAAGTCATCCCGCCTCCCCTCCCAGACAACCCTCATTCCCCTACTCGATGAATTACATTACATTTCCCTCCAAAGCCCCCGCGTCTCAATGGGCAGTCTAGATCACAAGGAGGATTTTTGTTTTGTTGTTCTTGGAAGTAGAGAGGGACAAATGTCCACAAACGCGAAGATACATACACACGCGCGCGCGAACATACGCAGACATTCTTTCTCTCTCTCTCTCTCTCTCTCTCTCTCTCTCTCTCTCTCTCTCTCTCTCTCTCTCTCTCTCTCTCTCTCTCTCCCTCTCTCTCTCTCTCACTCTCTCCACACACACCCACACACACACAAACATACAAACACACACACACACACACAAAATCACACACACACAATCACACACACACACACACACACACACATATACACACACACATGCACACACATACACACACACACACACACACACACACGCACACACGTACACACACATATACACGCGCACACACACACACACACACACAAATATAATTCTGCGTGTGTGTGTGTATTAATGTACGATAATATAAATGTATTTATTGTGTTTATATATATATATATATATATAATATATATATATATACTATTACTACTACTATTACTACTATTATTATTATTACCATTACTACTATTACTACTACTATTACTACATACTACTATTACTACTATTAATATAACTACTACTACTACTACTACTACTACTATTACTACTACTTTTATTGCCACTATTACTGCCACTATTACTGCTACTATTACTGCTACTATTACTGCTACTATTACTGCTACTATTACTGCTACTATTACTGCTACTATTACTACTACTATTACTACTACTATTATTACTACTACTATTACTATTACTACTACTACTACTATTACTACTACTATTACCACTTATCACTACTATTACTACTACTGTTACTCCTACTACTACTATTACTACTAATACTATTACTATTTTACTACTATTGTTACTACTTTTACTACTATTATTACTACTATCATTCCTATTATTACTACTACTACTAATACTACTAGTATTACTACTCTTACTACTAAAACTATTCCTACTACTTCTACTACTACTACTACTATTACTACCACTACTACTACTTCTATTACTACTATTATTACTACTACTATTACTACCACTATTGCTACCACTATTACTATCACTATTACTACTACTATTACTACCACTATTACTAACACTATTACTACCATTATTACTACCACTATCACTACTACTATCACTATTACTATTACTACGACTATTATTACTACTATTACTATGACTACTGTTTCTACTAATATTAGTACTACAATTACTACTATAACTATTACTACTAATACTATCACAACTATTACTACTGTTACTACTACTGCTACTACTACTATTACTACTATCACCACTACTTTTAATTCTACTATTAGTACAACTATTACTAGTACTATTAATAGTACTACTACTATTACTACAACTATTACTACTACTATTACTACGACTATTACTACCATTACTACTACCTTTACTACTACTATTACTTCTACTATTACTACGACTATTACTACGACTATTACTACGACTATTACTACGACTATTACTACGACTATTACTACGACTATTACTACGACTATTACTACGACTATTACTACGACTATTACTACGACTACTACTATTACTATTACTACTACTATTAGTACTACTATTAGTACTATTACTACTATTATTACTACTATCACTATTATCACTATTACTATTACTACTATTAGTGCTACTATTACTACTATGATTCTTACTACTACTATTACTACTACTATTACTACAACTATTGCTACTATTACTAATACTAATATTAATACAACCACTATTACTACTACTCTTACTACTATTATTACTACAGTTACTACTATTACTACTTATACTACTACTATTACTACTACTATTACTATTACTACGACTATTATTACTACTATTACTATTACTACTGTTACTACTAATATTAGTACTACTATTACTACTATACTATCATTACTATTACTAAGACTATTTCTACTATTACTCCTACTATTACTGCTATTACTACTATTACTATTATCACTATTACTATTAATACTACTATTAGTGCTACTATTACTACTACTATGATTATTACTACTACTATTACTACAACTATTACTACTACTATTACTACGACTATTACTACCATTACTACTACCTTTACTACTACTATTACTACTATTACTTCGACTATTACTACGACTATTACTACGACTATTACTACGACTATTACTACGACTATTACTACGACTATTACTACGACTACTATTACTACTTTTACTATTACTACTACTATTAGTACTACTTATAGTACTATTACTACTATTACTAATACTATTACTATTATTATTACTATCACTATTATCACTATTACTATTACTACTATTAGTGCTACTATTACTACTATCATTCTTACTACTACTATTACTACTACTATTACTACAACTATTGCTACTATTACTACTAATATTACTACAACCACTATTACTACTATTTCTATTATTACTCTACTAGAGTTACTACTACTACTACTGTTACTACTACTGTTACTACCACCACTATTACTACAATTAGTATTACTACTAACACTATTAATACTACTATTAGTACTACTGTTATTACTACCATTCCTACTACTATCACTTCTATTACTACTACTATTACTACTATTACTACTACCATTACTACTACTAATACAAATACAATTACTACTATTACTACTACTATTACTACTACTATTACTACCGCTATTACTACTACTATTACTATTACTACGACTATTACCACTATAACTACTATTACTACTACTGTTATAACTACTATTACTACTAGAATTACTATAACTATTACTAATATTACCACTAAATTTACTACAACTATTACTATATTTCTACGACTATTACTACTACTATTACTACTACTATTATTACTACTATTACTACTATGCGTGCTACTATTACTACTATGACTATTACTACTACTATTACTACTACTATTTCTACGACTATTACTACTGCTATTACTATTACTACTATTACTACTACTATTACTACTAGTTACTACTACTATTACTATCACTATTAATACTATTACTATTTTACTACTATTTTTACTACTTTTCCTACTACTAATACTACGATTATTACTACTATTATTACTATTACTACTAGAACTACTACTATTACTACTATTACTACAACTATTCCTACTATTATTCCTACTACTATCACTATTACTACTATTACTACTACCATTACTACTAAAACAATTACTACTACTATTACTACTACTACTACTACTACTACTACTATCACTACTACTATTTATTACTATTACTACTATTTATTACTACTATCACTACTACTATCACTACTACTATCACTACTACTATCACTACTACTATCACTACTACTATCACTACTACTATCACTACTACTACTACTACTACTACTACTACTACTATCACTACTACTACTACTACTACTACTACTACTACTAATATTAGTACTACTATTACTACTATACTATTATTACTATTACTAAGACTATTACTACTATTATTACTACTGCTATTACTCCTATTACTATTACCACTATTACTATTAATATACTATTAGTCCTACTATTACTACTACTATGATTATTACTACTACTATTACTACAACTATTACTACTAATACTACGACTATTACTACTAGTACTACTACCGTTACTACTATTACTTCTATTACTACGACTATTACTACGACTACTACTATTCCTACTATTACTATTACTACTACTATTAGTACTAGTATTAGTACTATTACTACTACTATTAGTAATACTATTACTACTATTATTACTACTATTACTATTATCACTATTACTATTACTACTATTAGTGCTAGTATTACTACTATGATTCTTACTACTACTATTTCTACTACTATCACTATTATTACTATTACCACTACTATTACTACTATTACCACTATTACTACTATTACCACTTTTACTACTATTACCACTATTACTACTATTACCACTACTACTATACTACTATTACGATTACTACTATTACTACTGTTACTACTACTACTACTGCTACTATTACTACCACTACTATTACTACTACCACCACTATTACTACGACTATACTACTAGAATTACTACTGTTACTACTACTTTTCCTACTATTATTCCTACTACTATCACTTCTATCACTACTTTTACTACTATTACTACCGTTGCTATTACTACTACTAATACAAATACTACTGCTACTATTACTGCTACTATTACTACTACTATTACTACCACTACTAATACTACTATTACTTCTATTACAACTATTACTTCTATTACAACTACTATTACTACTACTGTTATTAATACTATTACTACTCTTACTACTATTAGTACTACTACTGTTACCACTACTGTTACTACTATTATTACTACTGTACTATTTCTACGACTATTACTACTACTATTACTACTACTATCACTACTACTACTATTACTACTAGTACTACAACTATTAGTGCTACTATTACTACTACTATGACTATTACTATGACTATTACTACTGCTATTTCTACTATTGTTACGACTATTACTACTACTATTACCAAAAGTATAACTACTACTACAACTACTACTACTACTACTACTACTACTACTACTACTACTACTACTACTACTACTACTATTACTACTACTACTACTATTATTACTATTATTATTACTATTAGTGCTATTACTATGATTATTACTACTATTACAACTACTAAAATTACTATTACTACTACTTTTACTACTATTACTAATACAATTACCATTACTATTACTATTCCTACTATTATCATTACTATTAATACTATTACTATTACTACTACTATTACTACTATTGCTACTACTATTATTGCTAATACTACTATTACTACTACTATTACTACTACTATTACTACTATTATTACAACTACTGTTACTACTATTACAACTATTATTACGATTATTATTATTACTACTATTACTACTATTACTACTACTATTACTACTACGACTATTACTACTACTACTATTACTACTACTATCACTACTACTTTTATTACTATTACTACTACTATTGCTATTACTATTATTATTACTATTATTATTACTACTATAATACTACTATTACCATTACTACTGTTACTACTACTATTACTACTACTATTTCTACTATTACTACTATTACTACCACTATTACTACTACTATTACTACTGTTACTACTACTGTTACTACTACTATTATTACTACAATTATTACTAATATTACTATACTACTATTACTGCTACTACTATTACTGCCACTACGATTACTGCTACTACTATCACTATTACTATTATTACTACTATTATTACTACTGCTATTACTACTATTACTGCTACTAGTATTGCTACTACTATTACTATTACTAATATTACTACTATTACTATTACTGCTACTGCTTTTACTATTACAACTACTTTTACTACTACTACTATTACTACTACTACTACTTTTACTACTAGTAGTATTATTACTATTATTACTACTATTACTACTACTATTACTATTACTGCCATTACTACTACTATTACTACTATTAATACTACTGTTACTGCGACTATTACTACCATTACTACTACTACTACTACGACTATTACGACTATTACTACTACTATCCCAGATTTATGGGATAGGAGGAAAGCTTTTGGGAGCTGTCAAGAGTTTTTATGTGAGTAGTAGAGCATGTGTTAGGATTGGAAATGGAGAGAGTGAGTGGTTTGAAGTAAAGGTGGGACTTCGTCAAGGATGTGTTATGTCGCCCTGGCTGTTCAACTTATACATGGATGGGGTGGTGCGAGAGGTGAATGCTAGGGTAGTGAGTCAGGGATTGGAGATGGTTAAAGAAAATGGAGAAAAGTGGGAGGTGAGCCAGCTGTTGTTTGCAGACGACACTGCGCTTGTGGCAGGGTCAGAGGAGGGATTGAGGAAGCTGGTGGCAGAGTTTGGGAGAGTATGTGATAGAAGAAAGCTAAAGATAAATGTGGGTAAGGTGATGAGATGTACAAGGGGTGAAAGTGGCAGTAGACTGGAAGTGAACATTAAGGGAGAGCGACTGGAGGAAGTGGATAGTTTTAGATACTTGGGTGCAAGTGTAGCAGGAAAAGGTGGAGTGAAGGTGGAGGTAGAATGTAGATTGAGAGAAGCGAGTAAATGCCTTGGTGGTTTAAAGAGTGTAATGAGAAATAGACATTTGGGAATGGATGCGAAGAGGAGACTGTATGAAGGAGTGATTGTGCCAACAGCATTGTATGGGGCAGAAACGTGGAACATAAGAGAAGAAGAGAGAGGAGTTTGAATGTGTTTGAGATGAGGTGTCTGAGAAGTATGGTGGGGGTTACTAGGCTAGATAGAGTGAGAAATGAGGAGGTGAGGAGGAGAACAGGGGTGAAAAAGGATTTGGGAGATAGGGTTGATGAAAGAATATTAGGATGGTTTGGACACATGGAAAGAATGAGTGAAGAAAGACTAGTAAAAGAGGTATGGAAGGCAGATGTGGAGGGAGTGAACATGAGGGGACGTCCTAGGATGAGGTGGATGGATGGGGTGAAGGGGGCTTTGGGGAAGAGGGGAATGTCTGTTGAGGAAGGAAGGGAGAGGACGGAAGACAGAGGTGAGTGGAGAATGGTTGTATATGGATGATGTTGTGACTGCATGAGGAGGAATGGGCGGGGGGGTGGGGGGTGGGGTAGTATGTGTGAGTAAATTTTGACGCAGCCCGAAGGGATTTCTCCCCGTCCTCTCCTTATATGCAAAGGGGGACGGAGAGGGGGGGTCGCCGATTAAATGAAGCGGCCTTGCTGTGGATGTACTGTGTCTTGCGACACTGCTTCTGACCCAGGGCGGTGGGCAGGGTGCAGGGATGACCCGTCATCCAGGAGGTGCTCAGATGAGAGGAAGGGTGGGAGGGGTGTGGAGTGTATTTAGGGATGAATTGGGTGGGAGTGTTTTTTATGCCTTTCCCTTTGTGGCTACCTCCCTTGGAAGGGGGAAAAAGCCTTGGTATATGTATGTATGTACTACTAGTATTACTTTTATTACTACCACTATTACTACTACTAATACTATTACTACTACGACTATTACTACTACTATTACTATTATTGTTACTACTACTATTACTACTATTACCACAACTATTACTATTACTATTATTACTATTACTATAATCACTATTACTATTACTACTATTAGTGCTACTATTACTATGATTATTACTACTACTATTACTACTATTACTACCACTATTACTACTAATAGTATTACTACTGTTACTAAAACTATTACTACTAATATTACTACAACCACTATTACTACTATATTGCTATTATTACTGCTGTCACCACTACTATTCCTACTTTTAATATTACTACTATTACTGTTACTACTACTATTACTACTATAATTGCTACTATTACTACTACTATTCCTACTACTATCACTTCTATCACTACTATTACTACCATTACTACAACTAATACTAATACAATTACTGCTACTATTACTATTACTGTTACTACTAGTACTACTATTACTATTACAACTACTATTGCTACTATTATTACTACTACTACCGCTATTACTACTGTTACTACTATTACTACTACTGTTACTACTATTACTACTACTATTAATATTACTAGTACTACTAATACTACTACAATTACTACGACTATTACTACAATACTACTATTTCTACGATTATTAATATTACTACTACTAGTACAACTATTACTGTTACTACTACTATTACTACTGCTACTATTACTACTAGTATTACTATTACTACTATTAATATTACTACTACTATTACTATTATTACTACTACTATTACTACTACTAATACTACAATTACTAATGTTAGTGCTACTATTACCACTACTACTACTATTACTACTATTACTACTGCTATTATTAGTACTATTACTACTATTATTACTATTAATACTACTACCATTACTTATACTATTACTATCACTATTTAATAATATTACTAATATTACTATTAATACTATCACTATAGCTATTACTACTAGTATTACTATTATTATTACTACTAATACTATTACTACTACTAGTACTACTATCACTACAATTATTACTACTATTACTAGTACTATTCTACTATTACTACTATTACTACCAATATTATAACGACTATTATTACTACTGCTATTAATACTATTACTACTATTACTACTATTGCTATTACTACTATTATTACTAATACTACTATTACTACTACTATTACTACCACTACTACAATTACTATTACTATTGCTATTATTACTACTATTACTACGACTATTACCACTACTATTACTACTACTATTACTACTATTACTACTACAATACTACTACTATCAATACTATTACTACTGTTACTACTACTATTACTACTGCTATTGCTATTACTATTACTTTTACTACGACTATTACTACTACTATTACTACTGTTACTACTATTACTACTACTACTACTACTACTACTACTGTTACTACTACTATTACTACTATCATTACTACTAGTATTACTATTGCTACTATTATCAATACTATTACTACTACTACTACTACTATTACCACTACTATTACTACTATTACTGCTAATACTATTACTACTACTGTTACTACTATTACAACTACTATTACTACTATTACTAGTACCATTACTACTACTACTATTACTACCACTTTTACTACTACTATTACTACTACTATAACTACTAATATTACTATTATTACTATTATTACAACTATCATTACTATCACTACTATTTCTATTACTACTACTGCTATTACTACAAATATTACTACTTATACTATTACCACTCATACTAATACTATTACCACCACTACTATTACTACTACTCTTACTACTGTTACTACTACAGCTACTATTACTACTACTATTACTATTACTTCTGCTTTTACTACTACTATTACAACGACTATTATTACTACTATTACTACGACTATTACTACTACTACTATTACTACTTATACTACTAACATTACTACTACTATTACTTCAACTTCTTTTACGACTATTACTACTACTAATATTCTTACTATAACTACTACTATTACTATTAGTACTACTATTAATGCTACTATTACTACTACTATTACTACAACCTCTGCTATTACTACTACTATTACTACTACTATTACTACTATTAATACTACTAGTATTACTACTATTAATACTACTATTAATACTACTACTGTTATTACTACTAGTACTATTACTACTACAACTACTATTACTACTACCATTACTACTACTACTATTACTACTACTATTTCTATTGCTACTACTATTTCTACTACCATTACAACTATTACTACTACTATTACTACTATTACCACAACTACTATTACTACTACTACTACTCGTTTTACTACTACTTTTATTGCTATTATTGCTACTACTATACTACTATTACTACTACTATTACTCCTACTACTATTACTACTACTACTACTATTGCTATTACTACTACTATTACTCTTAGTACTACTACTTGTATTACTACTACTTTTACTACTACTGCTCTAATTACTACTGTTATTACTACTACTATGACTACTACTATTACTACTAATATTACTACTATTACTACTGCTATTACTACTAATATTTCTACTATTCCTACTACTATTATTACTACTATTACTACTATTACTACTACTACTAATAATAATAATAATACTAGTATTACCACTACTATTACTACTGGTACTATTACTACTATTCGTACTACTATTACTACTATTACTACTAGTATAACTACTACTACTCTACTTTTACTACTATTACTACTACTATTACTACATTTTATGTTACTACTATTACTACTACTAATACTACTATTGCTACTACTGTTACTACCATTACTATACTATACTTACTACTATTACTACTTTTACTACTATTATTAGCACTATTACTACTACTACTACTGCTATTAATACTATTACTACTACTAATTTTACTACTACTATTACTACTACTGCTATTACTACTGTTACTACAATTAGTACTACTATTACTACACTTATTATTACTACTATTACTGCTACTACTACTGCTACTATTACTACTACTAGTATTATTATTACTACTATTATTACTACAGTTACTACTACTATTACTATTACTACTACTACTTTTACTATTACTATTACTACTAGAACTACTATTACTACTATTACTACTACTATTATATTACTATTACTACTATTACTATTACTACTACCATTACTACTATTACAACTATTACTACTTCTGCTATTACTATTACTACTATTCCTAGTACTATTACAAAGGATTACAAAGGATTACAAAGGCGGAGCATGCCGACAGGAGACCTTTTGATCCATATCTAGGTCGGATGCAAAAAAAAAAAAAAAAAAAAAAAAAAAAAAAAGTAATCATTTTAATAATAAATGAAAACTATAATAATGTAAAAATAACAAATAAAATACATAAATAAATGCATAGGTATAGTTGAATAACAAACAAAAGGGTAAATAGTAAATGATTATAAATTGACATATAACTAATAATAAATGAAAATCAGACAGACAAATTATAACAAAAACAAATAATATAACATAAATTATAATCATTACAGCATCTTACTTAGGTATTTATCTAAATGATTCTTAAAGCTTCGAACTGAACTACATTGCACTACCTGTGCAGGAAGTTTATTCCATTCATTAACTACACGGTTGGCAAAGTTGTTTCTACCTACTTCCAAATTGAATCTATTTCCTGACAGTTTGAGACCATTGTTTCTTGTCTGATTCTCATTCAATGTGAACATTTTGTCACTTTTGATGTTGTCAATTCCCTTTAAAATCTTAAAGACCTGTATCAAGTCACCTCTGAGTCTACGCTTTTTTAGGGAAAACAGATTCATGTGCTTAAGTCGATTTTCGTATGATTTATTTTTGATATTTGGAATCAGTTTTGTGGCTCGCCGTTGTACTTTTTCCAGTCTGTCAATGTCTTTAATGAGATTCGGTGACCATACGGAAACAACATATTCCAAATGTGGACGAACAAACGATTTATATAGCTTGTTAATGAGTGATGGACTTTTGAAATCAAAAGATCGCGCAATCAATCCCAGAATCTTATTTGCTTTCTCAGAGGCTGAAATACACTGCTTGGATGATTTGAGGTCGTTACTGATAATTACGCCGAGATCTTTTTCACTATCCACTTTTGTTAACGAATTTCCAAATAACTTGTAATCGTACTTACTGTTATTTTTACCTATGTGCATTACCTTGCATTTACTTGTGTTAAATTTCATTAGCCACTTTTCAGACCATTGCTGTAATTGATCTAAATCTTCTACTTATGTTACTACTATTACTACTACTACTATTACTACTACTTTTGTTACTATTACTACTAGTATTACTACTGCTATTACTGTTACTACTACTAATATTACTGCTACTATACTACTACTGTTACTGCAACTACTATTACTACTTCTACTATTACTACTACTACTATTACTAATAATATTACTTATACTACTAATACTACTACTACTACTATTACTACTACTATTACTACAATTACTTTTACTACAACTATTACTACTATTACTACTACTATTACTACTAATACTATTACCACTATACTACTTCTATTACTATTTCTATTACTGCTATTATTACTGCTACTATTACTACTACTATTAGTATTATTAGTACTATTACTACTAGTAGTAATAGTAGTACTATAGTAATAGTAGTGGTGGTAATAGTAGTAGAAATAGTAATAGAAATAGTAATAGTAGTAATAGTAATAGTAGAAATAGTAATAGTATTAGTAATAGTAGGAATAGTAATAGTAGTAATGGTAATAGTGGTATTAGTGTTAATATTAGTAATAGTAGTAGTAGTAGTAGCAGTAGTAGTAATAGTATTAGCACAAGTACTAATAGTAGTAGTAATAGTAATAGTACTATTACTACTACTTTTACTACTAGTGCTGTTACTACTATTATTATGACTACTACTATTACTACTACTGTTACTATTACTACAATTACTACTGCTATTACTACTAGTAGTACTACTATTACTACTACAACTAGTATTACTACTAGTAGTAATAGTAGTATTAGTACTATTACTAGTAGTAGTAGCACTAGTAGTAATAGTAGCAGCAGTAGAAATAGTACCAGTAATAATAGAGGTAGCAATAGTAGAGGTAGTAATAGTAGCAAACGTAATAGTAGCAGTAGTAGTAATAGTAAGAATAGCACTAGTTGTAATTGTAGTAGTAATAGTAATAGTGCTATTATTAATACTACTACTATTACTACTAGTGCTATTACTACTCTTATTACTATTACTACTCTTATTACTACTACTATTACTACTACTATTACTACTACTATTACTATCGTTACCACTATTACTACTACTATTACTATCGTTACCACTATTACTACTACTACTATAACTACTATTTATACTACCACTACTACTACTGATAATACTACTACTATTACTCCTATTACTACTACTGCTATTACTACTACTACAATACTATTACTACTACTACTATCCGTACTACTACTACTACTATTACTACTACTATTACTACTACTTTTATTAGTACTACTTTTGTTACTATTACTACTATTAGTTCTATTACTACTACTATTACTACTACTTTTACTACTACTATTATTACTATTTTTACTACTATTACTACTTCTACTATTACTATTACTACTACAACTATTACTATTACTACTACTACTACTATTACTACTATTATTACTATTACTACTAGTACTATTACTACTATTACTACTACTATTACTATTACTAGTGCTACTACTAGTACTACTAGTACTACTACTAGTACTGCAACTACTACTATTACTATTATTACTACTACTATTACTATTACTACTTATATTACTACTATTACTACTACTATCCGTACTACTACTACTACTATTACTACTACTTTTATTAGTACTACTTTTGTTTATACTATTATTACTATTACTACTACTAATACTATTAATACTACTAATACTATTATTCATACTAATACTATTATTTATACTACTACTACCATTACTACTATTGCTACTGGCATTGCTATTACTACATCTACTATTACTACTACTATTACTACTACTCCTTTTACTACTACTATTAGTACTACTATTACTACTAGTAGTACTTTTACTACTACTAGTACTACTTTTATTACTACTACTATTATTACTAATACTATTTCTACTAGTATTACTACTATTACTACTTCTAACTATTACTACTACTACTATTACTACTACTTTTACTATTACTATTAATATTACTACTATTAATACCACTATTACTATTACTACTACTGTTACTACTACTATTAATACTATTATTACTACTATCACTATTATTACTACTATTACTGCTAGTATTACTACTATTACTACTACTATTAATATTACTAGTACTACTAATACTACATTTATTATTACTACTACTATTCCTAATAATAGTAATAGTAATAGCACTATTACTACTACTGCTATTACTATTACTATTATTAGTATTACTACTCTTATTACTACTACTATTGCTGCTACCATTACTACTATTACTATCTCTACTATTACTACTGATACTATTACTACTACTATTACTGCTACTACAACTGCTATTACTACTAGTACTATTAGTACTAGTAGTAATAATAGTAGTAGTAATAGTAGTAGCAGTAGTAGTAATAATAGTATTAATCGTAGTAGTAATAGTAGAGATAGTAATAGTAATAAGAGTAGTAATAGTAATAGTAGTAATGAGATTGGTAATAGTAATAGTAGTAGTGGTAATAGTAGCAGTAGTAGTAATAGTACCAGTAGTAATAGTAATACTATTACTACTACTATTGCTACTGGTGCTATTACTACTACTATTATTAATACTAGTAATATTACTGCTACTACTACCACTATTACTGCTACTATTACTATTAATATCTCTACTACTATTACTAATACTACCACTAATACTACTAATACTTATACTATTAGTACTACTACTTTTATTACTACTACTATTACTTCTACTCTTATTATTGTTACTATTACTTCTACTATTACTACTACTTTTACTATTATTACTATTTCTAGTACTATTACTACTACTATTACTACTACAATTACTATTAATACTATTACTATTATTACTATTACTACTATTACTATTACTACTATTATTACTACAACTATTACTACTACTATTGATAATACTATTACCACAATTACTACTATTACTATTACTACTTTTTTTACTATTACTACTAGTATTACTACTGCTATTACTGTTACTACTACTATTACTACTACTAATATTACTGCTACTATACTACGACTATTACTGCAACTACTATTACTACTATTATTACTACTACTACTATTACTACTATTATTACTAATAATATAACTACTACTAATACTACTACTACTATAACTACTATTACTACTATTACTACAATTACTACTACTACTATTACTACAATTACTACTGCTACTATTACTACTACTATTACTGCTAATACTACTACTACTATTACTCCTACTATTACTCCTACTATTACTCCTACTATTACTACTACTACTACTACTACTAATATTACTACTATTACTCATAGTACTATTACTACTAGTAGTAATAGTAGTAGTAATAGTAATAGTAGTGGTAGTAATAGTAGTAGTAGCAGTAGTGATGGTAGTAGTGATAGTAGTAGAAATAGGAATAGATAATAGTAAAAATAGTAATAGTAGATAGTAATAGTAGTAATGGTAGATATTAGTAATAGTAGTAATAGTAGTAGTAGTAGTAATAGTAATAGCACAAGTACTAATAGTAGTACTAATAGTAATAGTACTATTACTACTACTTTTACTACTACTGCTCTAATTACTACTGTTATTACTACTACTATTACTTTTACTATTACTGTATTACTATTACTGCTACTATTACTACTACTGCTATTACTACTATTACTACTACAACTACTGTTACTACTAGTTGTAATAGTACTAGTTGTAGTATTAATAGTAGTACCAGTAGTAGTAATAGTAGTAGTAATAGTACTATTAATAGCAGTAGTAATAGTAGAGATAGTAATAGTAGTAGTAATAAGAGTAGTAATAGTAGCAGTAGTAGTAATAGTAGTAATAGCACTTGTAGTAATAGTAGTAGTAATAGTAATAGTGCTATTATTAATACTACTACTATTACTACTAGTGCTATTACTACTCTTATTACTATTACTACTCTTATTACTTCTACTATTACTGCTACTATTACTACTACTATTACTATCTCTACTATTACTACTACTTCTATTACTAGTACTATTATTACTACTACTTATACTATTACTACTACTACTTTTAATATTACTACTATTACTGTTACTACTACTACTGTTACTACTACTACTACAATACTATTACTACTACTACCACTACTACTATCCGTACTATTACTACTACTATTACTGCTACTACTTTTATTAGTACTACTTTTGTTACTACTATTACTACTATTACTTCTACTACTATCACTACTACTGTTACTATTACTATTACTACTACTACTATTACTACTATTTTTACAACTACTACTACTATTACTACTACTATAATTACTACTATTATTACTATTACTACTACTGTTACTACTATTACTACTACTGTTACTATTACTACAACTATTACTACTACTATTAGTACTAGTACTACTATTAGTACTAGTACTACTATTACTACTAGTACTATTACTACTATTACTACTAGTACTACTGCTATTACTATTACTGGTGCTACTACTACTATTATTACTAGTACTACTATTACTATTATTACTAGTACTATTATTACTAGTACTACTATTTCTACTATTACTAGTACTATTATTACTAGTTATACTATTATTACTAGTACTATTACTACTAGTACTACTATTACTACTACTTTTACTATTATTACTACTAATACTATTAATAATACTATTACTACTACTACTATTACTTCTAATATTACTATTACTACTACTACTATTACTACAAATATTACTACTACTATTACTACTACTATTACTACTACTATTACTACTGTTGCTACTATTACTACTACTATTACTGCTACTATTACTACTATTATTACTGCTAATACTATTACTACTACTATTACTAACACTATTACTTTTACTATTACTACAACTATTACTACTACTAATACTATTACTCTTACTGATACTACTATTACTACAATTCTTACTACTAATACTACAACCGTTACAATTACTACTACTACTGCAATTACTACTACTATTACTACTACTATTACTACTAGTACTACTACTATTACTACTACTATTCCTGCTAGTAGTAATAGATAATAATAGTAGTAGTAATAGTAATAGTAGTAGTAATAAGAGTAGTAATAGTAGTAGTAATAAGAGTAGTAATAGTAAAAGTAGTAGTAATAGTGGTAATAGTAGCATTAGTATTAGTAGTAGAAGTAATAGCATTAGCAGTGATAGTAGTAGTAATAGTAATAGTACCATTACTATTACTAATAGTGCTATTACTACTATTACTATTATTTTTATATTATTGCTACTATTACTACTACTATTACTATCTCTACTAGTATTACTAGTTATTACTATTACTACTACTATTACTACTACTTCTTATACTGTTACTACTACTATTACTAATACTATTACTACTTTTATTACTACTGTTACTATTACTACTACTATTACTAGTACTGCTATTACTACTACTACTTCTACTACTACTACTATTACTACTACTATTACTTATACTTTTATTACTACTACTATTACTTCTACTAATACTAATACTACTTTTACTACTAATACTACTATTACTACTACTACTTTTACTACTACTATTACTACTAATACTACCACTATTACTACTACTATAACTACTACTATTACTACTACACCTATTACTACTACTACTTTTACTACTACTATTACTAGTACTACTTTTACTACTATTACTACTACTATTAATACTACTACTCTTACTATTACATTTACTCTTATTACTGTTACTACTATTACTACTATTTCTACTATTACTACTATCACTACTGTTACTACTACTACTCTTACTCCTATTACTACTACTATTTCTACTATTACTACTATAACTACTATTATTACTACTACTATTACTAGTTCTATTACTATTATTACTACTGTTGCTACTACTATTAATACTACTATTATTACTTTTACTATTGCTACTACTATTACTATTACTACTACGACTATTGCTACCACTATTACTACTACTATTACTTCTACTATTACTACTACTACTATTACTACTACTATTACTACTACTATTATTTCTACTATTACTACTACCACTACTACTATTACTACTACTACTACTACTACTCTATCGGATATCAGGACTGCAGTCCCATCGCTATTTTCACTATGCCACTTGAGACTGCCCTGTCTTCAGCTATTATTTTCCAGTGTTCCAGGTCGGGATGAATTCATACAGCGTCACTCGCCACGCCATCACTCCTATATCTCGATCTTCCATCGCCATCTTTGGCACAGTAACTGGCCCACCTTGCTCTTCTTCCACATACAACGTACTGCAGTAATTGCTGTCCTGTCTCCTCTCTAGCCTCTCTATTGCATTTTCTCCTCCACTTTCCAGTCTCTTCGCCATACACTGGTCCCAATATTCTTCTAAGAATGTTGTTTTCAAAGACTTCCAGCTTTCTTTTATCATCTTATCTGCCTGTCGGTGGTTCCAACATATGCATCCATTTGCTTCTTTCACGAAAGAAAGACCTCAGACTCTTCGTGGCCTGCAAGTCACGTCTTTCTCGACAGTTTCCATCTCTTTCTGGGTTCTCTTCGGGGATGTCTTCCCTACCAGCACCCTTCCGCAGACTTTCCCTCCTCTTCCCTTTTTTTTCCAAACTTCCTAACATTCTCAAACGATCTGTCTGGGGCGTTGTTCACAAACAGGAGAAATTTCGATTCTCTCTCTCTCGGATCTTGAGTCCTTCCTTTGTTCTCAATTTGTTTTTGTTTTTCTGAACTTGGTTCTCAGTGTCCTCTCCGAAGATGACTCTTAGTGGGCGAGACGTGTATTGTTCTTTTGTCTAATGTCCCCACACTTATCTAGAAGCCGAGAGAAAACATGAGGAGCCTACGCCAGGAGGCGCTGAGTAGCTGCGGCCGAAGCCGTCACCTTTTCCCTGTTATGCGCTTTAGGGACTGTTGGAGGGAGGTAAATATAACAGCTCTGAATCGGAAAAGAGTGCGGGACTCGAACCCACAATTAAGCGAATGCCAGACCAGTACGCTTCGGATTAGAAAGCTAGGAATATCAGCTCTCTTTTTTCCTAGAATTAATGATAATAAGAATCCTAACACTAACACACATAAAAGCATCATAAACAAAACATACACTGATAGAGATACCTAATGGAAGATAGTTGACGTAATTTTAGACACACAAAGCTAAACCAACGATCATGAATCAAATTATACAATATGCATCCCCAAAAAATTATATTGGGAAAGTATAGAGTAAAAATAACGAGGGTACTATTAACAAGAGAAACCAAGAGCTCATCTAGTACTACTGGTCCAGGTGGTTGATATCTAAAGTATCGAGCATGGTAACAGATTCATGGAATACTGGAACGCTGAGGAATTTTGAAACCAGAAACTGGAACTCAGAGGACGTTCTTCTATACTGGAATCTAGTTGCGTTTTGATGTTTAGTGTGCCGGGCTCCAAACAGTCTTGGTAGAAATCTAGTGAAATCTAGAGAGTGTCATGGTAGATTGAGTAACATGAGGACTTGTTGTGGAGAGACGCCCGACTCATCTCTGCGCGAATTTCTATACTAACGATTTGGGGTCTAGCGGGAGTACATCATAATTATTATTCCTTTTTTTTCATTTATATACTTATTTATCTATTTACCCATTCCATGATTTATTCGTTTATTTCTTTACTTTATTTTCTAGGTACTTTAGTCTATTTTGTATATGTTTATCTATTTATTCATATACTCATTTCTTCATTAATTCGTTTCTCTACTCATATGTTTCGCTTTCCAGGACCCTAATTATGTCATATATTCATGTCTCTTTTTTACCTACAACAGTTCCAAAACGGTATTAGTTTTTTTTAATTTGCAGGTGGTCGACGCAGGAAATGTACAGGAATATTTTTATGAAAGAGCTGCAAAGGATTGAGTATATATATATATATATATATATATATATATATATATATGCAAGCAATCACATCAATTGATGAAGGTGGAAAAAGAAGTCACGGGTCTAGTTCCGAGTTCCTGAGTTTATTCCTGACCGGTTTCGTTCTATGCTTCTTCACATAGAGCGAAACCGGTCAGGAATAAACTCAGGAACTCGGAACTAGACCCGTGACTTCTTTTTCCACCTTCATCAACCTGTCACAATGTAACAGCATATATATAATTATCATTCCTTTTTTTAGTCCACAGCAATTCCAGAAACTGTTTGTGTCCTCGAAGCCACATTTTCCTTTTGATCAATTAGTCTTCAAATCCTATTTGCATGATGCTATTCATTCTTGAAATACAAAAATGACGATACTAGAAATTAATTCTAGTCTAATTTTATTCGGTCATTTTCCTAAGTAATAAATGTACGTTTATATATTCTGTGCATCTGATTCGTCGTTCGAGGTATGACGGCCTAGTATTCTGGGCATCTGATTCGTCGTTCGAGGTATGGCGTCATATTATTCTGGGCATCTGATTCGTCGTTCGAGGTGGTGACGTCATGATCAAATGACTGACGACATAAACACGTCATCGCTATAATCTTGGCGTCTCTTTCATCCTTTACTCACGGATGATTAATTTTACATTGTATCACCAAGTCACACTCACTCTCACACTCTCACTCTCTCACACTAACAGATGATTAATTTTATATATTATCATCAACTCACACTCGTGTTCACAGAAGCAATTAATCTACGTGAGCATGACAATACACACACACACACACACACACACACACATATATATATATATATATATTATATATATATATATATATATATATATATATATATATATATATTATATATACCGGTGGTCCAGGTTCGAATCCCGCCCAGGGCTGAAATAATTTCAGTTATACTGCACTGAAAGTCGTTACTTCAGCTTTCGTGGGCGGGGAATTGAGTGTGTGTGTGCGTGTAAGGTCACAGTATTACCCATAGATCGGTTATATATGAGCTCTGAGCTCTCTTCCGGGAGGGGAATAGCTGTCGATCACGAGTTCGAAACGTGGTCCAAGACCATGGTGAATCACATACACACACACACACACACACACACACACACACACACAATGTATATACGAACACATGCATGCTCATGTACCCTGGTATCTTAAATAAGCTTCGCCCTTCAAGATCCTAATTTCACTCCCATCTCTCTTTTTTTTTTTTTTTTCCTCTCTCTTCTTTCAGGTCACCCGTTTCCAAGGACTTCTTCCCCCCTAACCCCTCTTCTTCTTCTTCTAATCCCCCCAACCCCTCTTCTTCTTCTTCTGATCCCCCCCCCGCTCTCCAACCCATCCAACCAAAATAAAAATTCACTCCTTCGTTCCCGAGGTCCCTGCAATCCATCGCCAAACTGTAACCAAAAGTCAAGAGTCAAATAAAAAGTCTACGGGATCAAGGACTCCTCTTCCTCCTCCTCCTTCTCTTCATCCTCCTCTTCCTCCTTGTTTTCCTCATCGTCATCGTCATCATCATCATCATCATCTTCCCTCTCGTCTTCTTCCTTCTGTTCCTCCTCCTCCTCTTCCTCCTCCTCCTTCTCTTCATCCTCCTCTTCCTCCTTGTCTTCATCATCATCATCACATCATCATCATCTTCCGTCTCTTCTTCTTCCTCCTCCTCTTCCTCTTCGTCCTCCTCATTCTAGCTGCTGTTCCTCCTTTGCCTGCTCCTCCTCCTCCTCCACTTTCTTTTCCTCCCTCTCCCACCTCCTCCCTCTCCCCCTTCCCCTTTCCTCTTCGTCTCCTCTTCCTCCTCCTCCCAATATAGCGCACCGACTCCTTAAATTATAGGCAATATTTTAGGGATTTTTGTGACAACCCTTATGGCCCAAAGCTACACAAAATTAATTTATGACTGGAAAACAAAGAATGGTTATCGCTTTTATTTTCGACTGTCGTTTCTGATACCTTCTTTGGATAGAGGCGCTGGTTATTGGCGAAAAAATACAATCTTCCTACTACTCGCCCCTCCCCTCCTCTTCCTACTCATCCACATATTTCTTTTCCTCCTCTTCCTCCTCCTCTTCTTGCTCTTCCTCTTTCTTCCCATCCTTCGCCTCTTCCTCTTCCTCCTTCTCCTTTTCTCACCTTCCTCTTCCTCTTCTTCCTTTTCTTATCTCCATCTTTTTCATCTTCCTCCTCTTGATCGATCCTCTTCTTGCTCTTCCTCTTTCTTCCCTTCCTTCATCTTTTCCTCGTCCTCTCTCTCCTTTTCTCATCTTCCTCTTCCTCTTCTTCCTTCTCCTTTCCTCATCTCCATCTTCATCTTCCTCCTCTTCTTGCTCCTTCCCTTCCTTCATTTCTACCTCTTACTCCTCCTTTTTTTCTTATCTTCCTCTTCCTCCTTCTCTTTGTCTCATCTTCATTATCTTCCTCCTCTTTATCATCTTTCTTTCCTCCCTTCATCTCTCTCTTTCTTTTCTCATCTTCCTCCTCCTCCTTAGCTTTCCTTCTCTTCTTCCTCTAAACTTTCATGTTGTTCCTTTTTCTCTTCCTACTTTTCTTCTCTCTTTACTCCCTTTCTTCCTCTTCTTCTACGTGTTCTGCCTCCTCCTCCTCTTCCTCCTCCTTCTGTTCATTCTCCTCTTATTCCTCCTCCTCCACTTCCTTCTCCTCATCTTCCTCCCCATTTTTCTTCTCCACGTCTTCCCCCATTTCTTCCCCTCTTCTTCCTCTTGAATTTCCTCTTCCTTCACTCTTCTTTCCCCTCTTCCTCTCTTCATTCTTCCTCCTTCCTCTCTTTCCTCCTCCTCCTCCTTTTCTCCCCTCCTCCTCCTTTATTCTATTCCCCCTCTTCCTCTGACTCCTCCTCTTCATATTTTTGCTCTTCCTCTTACTCTTCATCCTCTTGCTCTTCCTCATCATCTTCATCTTCATCTTCCTCCTCCTCCTCCTCCTCCTCCTCTTCGTCATCCTCCTCCTCCTTTTCCTCCCCCCTGATAGCATTCCGCTACCCTTCTCCTTATCCTCCCTACTCCAGTAATTGTGTGTGTTTATGTGAGCGGTTGGATGGAGGGAGAGGTGGAGGGAGCGGAGGGAGCGGAGGAAGATGAGAAGGTGGTCGTCAGCTCAAGTAGTCAGCTCCTGTCAAGGGTCCTGTCGAACTCTGAGAGACTACGAACATTCTCTCCCGCTCTCTCTCTCTCTTCCTTCTCTTTCTCTCTCTCTCTGTCTGTCTTTCTCCCTGTGTGTCTTTCTCTCTCTGTCTTTCTCTCTCCCTCCCTCCCTCTCTTTCTTTCTCTCCCCCTCTCTATCTCTCTCTCTCTCTCTTTCTATCTATCTTTCTCTCTCTCTCTCTTTCTATCTATCTTTCTCTCCCTCTATCCCTCCCCTCTCTCTCTCTATCTATCTCGCTATCTCCTCTCTCTCTCCTTTAATTTTTCTATCCGCTTGTTCTTTGTTAGGATACACTATAGTGTCATTATCACCCTTGTGTAATTACATATTTTGATCTTTCGCATACGTTTATCTTTTTCCTTTGAATTGGATCTTAAACACATCCATACAATCTTCAATCTCATTCTTATATCATTTTTTTTTCTTTCATTCTATTCTGTTTCAGTCGGTTTTTATCTAATTTCTTTATTTTATCCTTATTTTATTTTGTCTTTCGACAAAACTCAGGAATCACGTGATCTTGTAAATATCTTTCGTTACGTGTAGTACACAACGACAGTTTCGCATTACATTACAGTAACCCGATAGCGCAAGAAACGAGGTCAGAGTAGGTCAGCGTTCACCATGAGAACCGAGGTGGATGGACGACGACATGACGTCACGTCCGGGGGAAATGGCGGCCAATGAGCGTCGGGAAGCGCGTCTTCTCGTCCTCGTTACCAAGAGGAAGCTTTGAGAGACTCTCACTCTTTCCCTCCTCTTTAGCCCACCCACTTTCCTTTCCTTCTTCCTCCTCTTCCCTCTCCTTCCTCTCTTCATCCTCCTTTTCCTCCTTCCTCTCTTCATCCTCCTTTTCCTCCTTCTATTCTTCTTTTTTGCTCCCATTTCCGCAGAGAAGATTTGTGTGATTTTCAGTTTTGAAGTACTCTATATTTTGTTTTGGCAAATAAAAGACTTATTATTCAGATAAGACGAGAGAGAGAGAAAGGAAGGGGTGAAGGAGGGAGAGAGAGAAAAACAGGGAGGAGGGAGGGAGAGAAAAAGAAGGGGTGGGAAGGAGAGAAAGAGAGGGGGTGGGAGGAAGAGAGAAAGAGAGGGGGAGGGAGGGAGAGAGAGAGAGAAAGAAAGAAAGGGGGTAGGGAGGGAGAGAGAGAGAGAAAGAGGGGGGAGGGAGAGAGAGGGGGGAGGAAGGGAGAGAAAGAGAGAGCGAGCGAGAGCGAGAGAAAGCGAAGGCGATCGAGAAAGAGAGAGAGAGAGAGAAAGAGAGGGGGAGGTGGGGAGAGAGAGAGAGAAAGAGAGGGGGAGGTGGGGAGAGAGAGAGAGAAAGAGAGGGGGAGGTGGGGAGAGAGAGAGAGAAAGAGAGGGGGAGGTGGGGAGAGAGAGAGAAAGAAAGGGGGAGGAAGGGAGAGAAAGAGCGAGCGAGAGAAAGCGAGGGTGAGGGGAGAGCGAAAAGAGAGAGAGAGAGAGATGGGGAGAGGGAAAGAGAGAGAGTCCTCTGACATCAGAAATGTTCTTCATGTATAACATTAGTGTGGTGATATGGAATATCTAGCTACGCATACTTAGCTGATGATGAAAAGGATGAAACGTGTGCGGGGGAGTATGAATTGCTGAAGACATGAATGAACGCAGAATTCTATATCGAGACCTGCACACGCTTGGAAATTTGAGAACATGACATTGAGGGAATTCATAAGCGTGAGATGGAAAAATAAAAATTTAACTGCAAAAAAAAAGGGGGGATTTAGTAGTTTTAATACGAGAGTCATATAGACATACGAAATGCTAATGAATATAAAAATGGTATTTCGTCATATGGATGAGGACACGATGAATAAAGAAATGAAAGTCTGGTCCAGAATATGCAGCAGTGTTTTAGTTCCCTCAGAGAAAGAAGAGAGATGCAAGCAAGGTCATCATATTAAGACACCAGGGCAGGATTCGTAGTAATGGACAAATTTAGGTTTAAGAAGGAAATAGACAAGAAATGGTTTACCAACTGAGTGGGGAACGAATTGAATAGATTTAGTAACCATGTAGCGAGCACAGAAACCATTGGTTGCTTTAAAAGAAGATTAAATAACTCTATGGATAGGGATGACAGGTAGTAATAAACATGGAACTGCCTAGTGTAGGCCTTATAGTCTCTTGCAGTCTCCTCCATCTTCATGTTCTTATATTCGTAATAATTATATGAGAACGTAAAGAGCGGCAACATGAATGATCCAAAGCCATGTTATGAGGAGAGACTTGAGAAAATGTGACTACCAACGTTGGAGGAGTGAAGAGAGAGAGAGGGGATATGACAATTATATTCAAAGAAGAAAAATAAATAGAAAAAGTAACAGAGAGGATCTGTAGGAGAAAAAAGAAATTGTAATAAAAGATTAAAGAAAATTCATTAAATCAGGAATCATAGATTTCCACGTCGACACATCAGTTTGTGGAACATGTTAGACGAAGAAATAATCCAAGGCAATAACATGAATGAATTGAAGACAAAGTTTGATAAATGGTGATATAGAGTGGGGCTTTATGAGCATAGCTCCTTTCTCATATGCTACATATAGGTAAATACACACACATAATCTCGCGCACACACACGTATACACACACACATACACAAACACACACACATACAGCCCACGTACACACACACACACACACACACAAACACACACAGCCCACGTACACCCACCCACATACACAACCACACATACAAGCACACACAAGAGCACTTCACTCTTGCAAGAAGTTAGAAAGAATTTGAATAATGAAGTCTGTGTATGCTTGCGTGGGGCGAGACCCTTACCGGCGGCGGCGGCGGGGTACAAAGTTCACGTGTGTTAGCAGACATCATCATCATCATCACACTGTTGGTAAAAAACAAAAGAACGACAATCATTTCAACCTCCCGGTGGCCCCACACATGTCCCGGCCGCCCGGGTATAAAGGGAAAGGGGTGTCTACCGTGATAGCATAGGAGGAAGAGGAGAAGGAGGAGGAGGAGGAGGAGGAGAAGGAGAAGGCGGAGGGGAGAATGAGTAGGAGAGAAATGAGGAGGAGGAGGAGGAGAATGAGTAGCCGGAGGAAGAGTAGGAGGAGGAGGAGAAGCAGGGGAGAATGAGTAGGCGGAAGAGGATGAGGAGAGGAGAATAAGTAGGTGGAGGGAAAGGAGGAGGAGGAGAATGAGTAGGCGGAGGAAGAGGACGAGGAGGAGGAGGGGAGAATGGGTAGGTTGAGGAGGAAGAGGGGAATGAGTGGGCGGAGGAGGAAGAGGAGCAGGAAGAGGAGGAGGAGGAGAGAATGAGTAGGCGGAGGAGGAGCAAGAGGAGGAGGAGGAGGGAAGAATGAGTAGGGGAGGAAAATGAGTACAAAGGAACACAATGGAACATAAAGGAAGAACAAACAACAGCAGGCCTACTGGCCCTAACGAGGCTGTTTGTGTTTACTATACTAAGCTACAGTGAGAAAACAGGGCAACTAGGCAATAGAAGATGAACTAACACTACTGCTACCACTATCCTATCCAATTACAATTAAATGCCGGGCTGTCAGATCTTTTATTGCAAAGGATAATATTTTATTTGCGGATTAGAGTCCAGATATTTATCTAAGCGAGTTTTAAATGTTATTGTGTTACTTTCAACGACGATGGAAGGTAACGAATTCCACCATTAACAACCCGGTTAAAAAGAAGTGCTTACTTTCATTCGAAGAAAATCTCTTACCATTTACTTTAAATCGTGACGTCTTCTTGTATTTGATTGGTCTAATGAAAAGTAATCTTCGACATTGTTGTCAAAGCCTTTGAGCATCTTAAAAATCTCGATTAAATCTCCTCGTATTCTTCGTTTTGAAAGTGAGAATAAATTTAGATTTCTAAGTCTTTCTTCATACGGCAGCTTTCTTAGCCTTGGTATAATTTTAATTACTCTTCCTTGGACTCCTAGTTTGTTAATATCTTTCTGGTAGTATGGGGGCCAAAATTGTAGTTTTTAGCAATATCTTATCTGATTTATTTTCGAAGACTCGTTCGATAAACCCAATTTATTTGCTGTTCTAACAACTCCTGAGCAATATTGACTCGGCTTCAAGTCATTCGATACTAAAACTCCAAAATATTTTCCATAATTACTGAATTATTTCGCCATTCAATTGGTATTGGATGTGATTATTGTTACTTCCAATGCACATGACTATATATTTGTTAACGTTAAATTTCATTTGCTACTTGCTAGCCCAACTTGATAACCTGTCTAGATCGGATTGCAAAGCTTCCTTCTCTTTGGTGGTTGTTACTTTACCAGTAACTTTTGTGTCATCAGCAAATTTTGATACTTTGCAGGGGAGGCCATCGTCTAAACCATTTACATATATTAAGTACAAAACGGGTCCCAAAACTGATCCCTGCGGTACGCCACTTTTTACATCAAGCTAGCTAGATGAAGCCCCGTTAATTACAACTCTCTTTTCTCTCAAAGAGCCAATCTCTAATCCAACTGTGGATGCTACCAGAAATACTGTGCGTTCTAAATTTGTCGAGCAATCGTTTATGGGGAATTGTATCGAATGCCTTCTGAAAATCTAGATAAAGTATATCAACAGATCTACATTCCTTGTATTTGTTGAAGACGTCATGTAAGAAGTCAAGATTAGTTAAACATGAACGTTTGCTAATGGGTAGGCGGAGGAAGAGGAGAAAGAGGAGGGGAGAATGAGTAGGCAGAGGAGGAGGAGAAAGAGGAGAATGAGTAGGCGGGGGAGGAGTAGGAGGAGGAGGAGGAGTAGGAGTAGCAGGAGGAGGAGAAAGAGGAGAATGAGTAGGCGGGGGAGGAGTAGGAGGAGGAGGAGGAGTAGGCGGAAGATGAGGAGGAGAAGAGGAGGAGGAGGAGGAGGGGAGAATGAATGGGCGGAGGAGGAGGAGGAGAGAATGAGTGGGCGGAAGAGGAGCAGGAGCGGAGAAAGCGTAGGAGAATGAATAGGCTAAGGAGGAGGAGGAGGAGGAGGAGGAGGAGGAGGGAATAATGAGAAGGGGAGAAGGAGGAGGAGGAAGAGATGATGATGATGATGATTTTCGGAATAATGAACGTGATTGAAGTGAGCATAATTACTTGAAGGAAACTGAACTTGAAGCGTGAAAAAAAGGAAATAGACAAGAAGACGTCTATCTAATTAGTCAATTAATCATTCGTTAATTTATTATTGATTGACGAATTGGCTGATGAATGTTGATCTATTAATTTATTTAGATATTAATTTGTTGATTTATCTACTTATTTGTTTATTCGTTTATTCATATATAGATATATATTTACTTATCTATTTAGTTATATATTTGTTTATATATATGTTACTTTATATTTGTATTTTGTTTGATCACCCTTGAGGATAGTTTGCTTTCTTGTGTTTGCGCCGCAAGAACTGATTTACCAACTGAGTGGTTAACGAATGGAAATAGACTAATTTAACCATATAATGACCACTGAAACTATCGGTCGTTTTAAAAGAAGATTATATAACTTTATGGGTGGAGATAACAGGTGGTAAGCGACATGGAACTGACTAGTGTACGGCTTATGGTCTCTTGCAGTCTTCTTCAGTCTTCTGTTCTTATGTTTCGCTGTTGGGTCAAATCGGGATCCGGGAGGGGGCGGGGCGGGGCGAGAAAGTCCGGGGTGGGGCGGGGCTCATTTCGTCGCAAGTGGACGCGAGCGGAATCGTCTTTGGCCAACTGGGGCTCTCGGAAAGGATTGGGAAGATGAGAGAAGAAGAAGAAAAGAGGAGGAGAGACAGGGAATGGGGGAGAAAGAGAGGAAGAGATGGAAGACGTGTATAAGGAAGGAGGGAAAATGAGGAGGAAAGGATTGGGAAGATGGGAGAGAAGAAGAAGAGGAGGGCGAGAAGAAGAAGAGGAGGTTGAGAAAGCGTGGAAGAGAAAAGAGGAGGAGAGACGAGGAATAAGGAGAAAGAGAGGAAGGGATGGAAGACGTGTATAAGAAAGGAGTGGAAGTGAGGAGGAAAGGATTGGGAAGATGGGAGAAGGAAAAGAGGGAGGGAAGGAAGGAAGAGGAAGGGGGAGGAGGGACAAAGAATACAGAGGAGAAGAGGGAGGAGAGGGAGGACATGGAAATGGAATGATGGAGGGACGGGTGATAAAAAGAAAGGTGTGGAAACGAGTGGGGAAGAAAAGGAAGAGAGGAGTAGGAAGAGGAGGAGGAGGAAGAGGAAGAGGAGGAGGGAGAAAGAGAAAAATGAAAGATAGAAAAATGGAAATAGGTTGAAGTATGGCAAAAGAAGGAAGAGAAGAGATGGAGGAAAGGGATGGAGGTACATGGGGAGGTTTAAGAAAAGAAGAGTGGGAGAGAGGGGAAAGAGAGAAAAAAGAGGTAGGGAAGAAGGGTGGAAGGAGGGAGAGAGAAGGGGAAGAAAGGAAGGAAGGAGGTACGTGAGTAGAATCTAGATGTATTAGAAAAAGAGAGAGAGAGAGAGAGAGAGAGAGAGAGAGAGAGAGAGAGAGAGAGAGAGAGAGAGAGAGAGAGAGAGAGAGATGGACAAACAAGTGAACAATTAGACTCCTCCTCCACCTTTTCCTTTTTCTCTTCTTTCTTCTCCTTCTCCTCCCTCTGTTCCTCCTTATCTTCTTCCTCCCACTATTCTTCTTCCTCTTCCTTGTTCTTATCTTCTTTATCCTATCTCTCCTCCTTACTTCTCCTCCTCCTTATGCTCCTTCTCCTCCACCTCCTCTTCCTCCTCCTTTTCTTCCTCTTCCTCCTCTTCCTTGTTCTCCTTCTCCTCCACCTCCTCTTCCTCCTCCTTTTCTTCCTCTTCCTCCTCTTCCTTGTTCTCCTCCTCTTCCTCCTTCTCCAGCAAAAGGAAACAAGACAAGACATCAATTCCAAGTTGGAGACTATTAAATCCTTCAACTTCATCCCTTGTTCTCTTGATCGCTCTCAAACCCCTAAGCTCACATCTTCCCTTCCTCTTCTTGCTCTCTATCTTCTTCTCATTCCACTCTCTTTCCCTCTCCATTCATTCATGTCTGACTCTCTTTTCTTATCCAGTTTCCTCACTCTCTTTTCTTGCGAGCTCTCCTTTCTGTGTTGTTCTTTTTATTTATATTTTTTTGTATTTACCTTTTCCGTCCCATGGCATCCATGCCCGCGTCTCAACTCAGCAGATCTTATCTCCTTTCTATAACTTTGAGCTCGACAACTCTGCCTCTCATCGTACATTCGGAGCCGCAAGTTTGTATGCTTCAGCCGTGAAGCCATTGGGAACAATTAGATACAATTAATTGCTGCCAAGCCATTAGGAACAATTAATTACAATTACAAAGCGAGTTTGAAGACGGTTTCCCTGTATCGGCACTTGAGTCTGACTCCCGATAATTTTGTCCTTTTTTTTTCTGAAGGAATGTTTGAAGGTAAATTTTATTCGTATGTTCATTTGTCTTCTTTGAAGAGAATCCGGATTTGTTCAAAATTAGAAGATAATCCACGTATGTTCCACTGGATCAGAAACATTTTATCTATCAATCTATTTTTTTTTTTTTCTATTTTTTTTTCAAGGGCCTCTGACAGGTATCATTTTTTCTTTCTTTGATTTCCGGGAGTGATTACCGGATGGAGATGGTTTTCCAGAAGATCCACTAGAATCCCCTCGACGGCAACCTTGAGGAGATGGAGTTCGGAGCCTCTTAATTCGCCCCGCATCCAACTCTATATGTTCGGTATTGTGTACCTCTGCAACCAGAGGCACTAAGTTCAGACACTCCTCTAGATCTGAAAGAGGGTCTGTCTGGTAGGATTCTATATCAGGAGCTTGGACGGCTTCAAAGGAAGCCTGTGGAGCTCCCCTAGTAAGGGCAGAAGAAACCTTAACACTCTGTGTTTGATGAGAGTCTAGAAAGAAGGTTTGAGTAGCAACGTTTATCTTAAGATGTTCTGGAGTTAGCCGCTTTCTTGTAGGAGATCGATGTGGCTTAGACTTGTCATTTGCTGTTATTGTTGACTTTACTGCCTAACTATGACTAGTTTTTGTAAGTCTCTAGGCATGCCCCACTCAGGCCAAAGGTACGGGGGCCAGAGGCGGAAATGTTAAAAATCTGAAAAAATATCAAATTTGGCAGGTCGCCACGCATACACAACTTGGGTCCACGTTCCACCCGTTTACCTCGCAATGCGTTGTGCACGACTTTCCCCCTCTTAGTAGATGAAGCCTCTGGTAGTACTTCTGGTAGGTGAAGCTTCTGGTGGTCGGGAACACGTAAGATATTGGTTGATGTTTCTTAGTTGAGAAATAACAGAGAGCGTCGAGTCGCACATATTCCAGCAGAAGTCTAGAGATGTCCGAAACAATTCGGAAAAACACGAAGGCTTGGCACTTCGCATGAGGATGGGCAATCGTTGTGGTCCAAAGGACTTGTTTAGCGGAATTGACGTAATCAACGAATGTAGAATAATTTTTATGTAGATTCAGATGGGCCCTGGGCGTCTGCTTCTTTTCTTGTCTTCCCTGTTCTTTTCGCGTTCTGATTCTGCTTCTCTTCTCTATTGACTTTGTGTGTCTCTCAGTGTCTCACCCGGGTCGCTCTCTGCCTCGCCTTATATCCCCGGGAATGGGAGCTTACGTTTCTCGGGATGGCAAAACGTATGTAAAGTGGTAGTTTGTGTACCTCCAACCAATGGAAAAGCAGAATAAGTTCTCCCGACAAATTATGTTACGTTTCTGAGCTTGGCGTCATCTGACAATACGTATAAGCGCGCACCCCCAATTGACGGGTATTGCGCAATACTTACATTTAACATATATATTATGTAGTTCAATAAAAATTGCAACATGTATTACACATCATATTCACGCAAGGCGTGCCTTAAAATTACAAACAGGAGATTTTATTCACACAAGGACGTGACACACCACAACCACAGGATTCTATTCACGCTAAGGACGTGACAGTATGTATGTATGTATATATATGAATGTGTGTGTGTGTGTGTGTGTGTGTGTGTGTGCGTGTGTGTGTGTGTATTTACCTAGTTGTATTTACCTAGTTGTATTTTACGGGTAGGGGAGCTATGCTCGTGGGGTCCCGTCTTCATATCTCATTTTATCTAAACTATTTTTAAATTCATGTATTGTTTTTGCACACACCACTTTCTCATCTAACTTGTTCCAACTGTCTATTACTCTGTGAGGAAAGCTGTTCTTTTCAAATCTCTTCTATAGCTGTCTTTTTTTATTTTTTTTCCGTGTCCTCTAGTATTTCTGTCATCCCATTTTATCAGATTCTCTCTGTCAGTAATTTCTATGCCTTTCATGATTCTGTAAATAGTTATCAAATCTCCTCTCTCTCTTCTTTGCTCTAGTGTCTGTAGTTCAAGTTTTTCTAGTCTCTCTTCATATGATAGTTTTGAGAGTGTTGGTGCCAATTTTGTAATTGCTCTTTGTATTCTTTCAAGTTTTTTTTATACATTTTTTTGTACTTGGTGACCATATCGTTGCTGCATATTCCAATCTTGGTCTTATCAGGGTGATTAGGATTTTCTTCACCATTTCTTCATCCAGGTATGTAAATGCAACTTTGATTGTTCTTATTAGATTATAAGTTTCTCCAAAAATCTTATTTATATGTTTCTCAGGTGACATATTATTCATAACAATGACTCCCAGGTCCTTCTCATTTTCTACTTTTAAATCCCTGGAAAATATTCTCATCACTTTCTACTGTATTGCTCTTATCTATACTTCTAATCTTTACATTTTTATTAGACATTTCATCGTCGCTCAGCTGGTCGGGGGGCCTTTTGTTTACCTTTCGCCTGTCTGCCTGGGCCAAGTCTACTCCTTCCTCATTTCCTTCCATTTCCCTCAGTAATCCCTCCCCCTTTCCTCTTTCCCTACTTTCCTACTACTCCACGAGCAATTTCCCCCCACCCTGTAAATACAATAGGCACTTCTCTTTGCGTTGTGATCCACAAACTTCAATTCTCTTCAGAACGTCTTCTAAGCCGTCCATTCGTTGAAGTGTGTGTGTGTGTGTGTGTGTGTGTTTGTATGTGTACGTACACGTGTACTTGAACGTCAATTTTTCAGGAGACCAGAGCAATATAATCCGCCTGATCGTGCCACAATCGACAACCAATTCCTGGTCCCATATTCGCAATACTCCGAGACAAGAGACAACCTAGATACTAAACCTTAAGCGAACAAGCACCGTTTTCCCTCATCCTCTCCCCCTCCCCCTATATCTCCCTCCTCTCCCTCCCTCCCTCCCTAGGAGGGAGGGAGGGAGGAGGGGAGTTGGGTTGAGGGAGAGAGAAAGGGGAAGAGAAGAAGGGAGACGGAGTGGAAGGGAGTAAGGAAGGAGAGGAAGAGTGGAGGGAGGAGGGAATGGGAGGAAGGAGGGAGAGGGAGGGAGGAAGAAAGGATGAGGGAGAGCGAGGGTGGAAGGAGGAGGGAGAAGGATGGAGGAAGGAAGGCGGAGGGAGAGGGAGGGAGGAAGGAGGAGGGAGTGGGAGGAAGGAGGAGGGAGTGGGAGGAAGGAAGGAGGGAGAGGGAGGGAAGAATGAGGAGGGAGAGGAAAGGAGGAAGGAGGGGGAGAGGGAGGAAAGTAGGAGAAGGAAGAGGGAGGGAAGTAGGAAGAGGGAGAGGGAGGGAAATGGAGGGAGAGGAGAAAGGAAGGAGGAGGAGGGAGAGGGAGGGAAGGGGGAGGAGGAAGAGGAAGGGAAGAAGGAGGAGGGAGAGGAAGGGAGGGGGAGAGGGAGAGGAAGGGAGGGGGAGGGGGAGAGAGAGAGAGGGAGGGCGTTGGAAGTAGGGAGGGAAGTATGAAAAGGGAGAGGGAGAGAGAGAGGTGGAGGGGGAGGGAGGGAGGGAGGGAAAGAAGGAGACGATGGAAGGAGAGTGTGGAAGAGGGGAGATAGGGAAGGAAGAAAGAGGAAGAAGGGGAGGGAAGGAAGGGGAGGGAAGGAGGGAGAGGGAAGTAGGAGGGAGAGGGAGGTAGGAAGGAGGAGGAAGGGGGTGGGAGAAAGAAGGAGGGAGAGGGTGGGAGTAAGGAGGTGGGAGAGGGTGGGAGGAAGGAGGAGGGAGAGGGAGGGAAGAAAGGGGAGGGAGAGGGAGGAAGGAAGGAGGGAGAGGGTGGGAGGAAGGAGAAGGGAGAGGGAGGTAGGAAGAAGGAGGGAGAGGGAGGTAGGAAGGAGGAGAGAGAGAGAGGATGGGAAGAGAGAGGAGGAAGAGGGAGGAAGGAAGGAGGGAGAAGGAGGTCCAGGGCACATGTCCACCACCAACATCCTTCTCACGTTGATATCTGTCCCAGATGCTGTGCGGAAGGACGGCCGAACACCTCTTCTCGATGCTGTACAAGCGGGTCACACGGCGATCGTCAAGCTGTTAACCCAACATGGAGCTAGCTAGCCTTGATCACCGGGACAGTGAAGGACACGCACTCCTCAGTGTTGACACGTTTATCTTTCGAGAGCAGTCCCTCCCTCCCAGGTGACCTGATCTTCATCTCAAAGACCTGAGTGTGTCTATTTTTTGGCTCCCTTCCCCCCTTCCCCTCCCCCCATGCCTCCCCCTTCTACCCTGTCCTCTGTGTTCCCCGAGATCCCTCCCCAACATATGTCCGTTGGTGGACGTCTTTCAACCCTCGGCAGGGGGCAGTGATCGATTCGACACCTCTTGATCTTGGGAGTGGGAGAGTGGAGGTTCCTCTGGCTCTTGTGCCACATCGCCTCCCAAGGGAAGGGCACTTCGGTCTCACCCAGGGCGACCTGCAGTTACCCTTCCTCCCAGTCTTAGGCTGTGCCCATAGATGGGCAGACGTGCAGCTCAGCCGTTCGTACCAGGAGCCTTTGAGGTTGTAAGACAGGCAAGTACCTGGGAGGGTGGACACCTCTCCCCCAATCCACCCAACCCCTCTACCCCATTCTCCCCTCCACTACTATGCTAGAGCTGAGGGCAACTCAAGGAAAGCGTACTAGAACAACACTGAGAAGGAATGCCACAAGTTCTTACCACCTCAGGAGGAGGAGGAGGAGGAAGAGGAGGAGGCTGGTAGCTGTAAGGAACCTGGACGGCCACGAGAGGCAGCACCAGCAGGAGACAGGAGAGCCAGCACCTGTAACACAAACTAGAAACCTCTACAGTGGCAAAAATTTTCCCTCTCCCTACCACAAGGGACACAGGGAAAAAGAAAAAGTATACTCAAAAGTAGTAGTACAAGACAGTTTAAAGGAAACTGTATAATGGAGAGATAACAATTGTGTGGCTCTATTCCGCTGGGGCACCACAAAGTCCCTAAAACAATGGCTGCATATTACTGTTCAATTTATCCTGTGTTTGAGATGAAGTGTCTAAGAGGTATGGTGGGTGTTATTAGGATGGATAGTGAGAAATAAGGAGGTGAGCAGGGGTAGAAAGGGAGCTGGCAGATGAGCTGATGATAATTATTGGGATGGTTTAGGAACATGAAAAAAAAATGAGTGAAGAAAGATTAGCAAAAAGAATATAGAAAGCAGAGGTGGATAAAGTGAACTTCAGGGGATGACCAAGGATGAGATGGATGGATGGGGTGAAAGGGGCTTTCAACAGGAGGGGAATGTCTGTTGAGCAGGGAAGGGGGAAGGCAGGGGACAGGTGTGAATGGAGAATAGTTGGGTATGGACGATATTCTGATGCAGTCTAAAGGGATTTCTCCTCGTCTTCTCTATTTTCTGCATCAGGGGACAAGGAGGGAGGGTCGCCATGTAATTGGAGCAGCCTTACTCTGGATATACTGTGTCTTGCTGTATCACCTCTGACCCAGGGAGTGGGCTGACCCTTCATCCACAAAGAGCTAATAAGAGGGAAACAATGGGTGGTGGGCAGATGGGAGTGGAATTGGTGGGAGTGGGTGTTTGCCTAGACTTGGCTACCTCCCTAAATAGATGACCTTTTGCATAAATAACCAAACTAGAAGGATTCTAGATAATCACATTTATATAATATCAGGAAAACAGCCAGACCTTCCCTTTACCCAAATAGATACCAGACACATTGTGTCGAAATTAATACTTGACATACACAGCCAAGATTTCATTCTATTTTCTTCTCACTCTCACAGAGAGCTAGCAATCAAGTATTAAGAGTATCAACACATCTATCATATTCTCTATATTTGTTATGAAATAATAATAGTAATTAATGCATCATACAAAACCAAACACCTACAAATATTTTATCAAATACAGGAAAACCCACAACCACTATAACAACTGTGAATTTTCTTTCTATATTACAGTTTGTCAGTACACTGGAATTGAAGAAAACTTTGGTACAAGATCACTTCTGTTAACAAGACCCTAAGACAATAATATCTTATATTCAAACACTTTCTAGTGAAATTCTTTGTCATGACACTCAAACAGAAAACCCCATGGTTTTGCTTGGTGTTACCAGGTTGAGTAGACATCCTCCCAAACAAATCCTAAATCACTTAGAGGAAATGCCAACTCGCGGTTAAAAGGCTCATAGAAACGGCGGAGTAAGGTCCTTGTCTCATTGTGCATATGGCCCACATCATTCTTCTTCTTGCTTTTGTTTCCCTTTTATATTAGTTCCTTGTGGATGAAGTGTCAGAAGCAATGCAGAAAGACACAGCACCTCCACAGTAGGGCTTTACAACCAAAGCTGGTTTATTCCCACTGCTTCAAGACATGGTAACCCTCCCTCTCACCAACTCAAGAATTCACAGAGCAGACAAGAAGAAATCCCTTAGGGCTGTATCAATTTATCATCCATTCCTAACCATTCTCCACTCAAATCTATCTCTAGCCCTTTCCTTTCCCTGCCCTGTATCTCAGGACTTCCCTTATACAGAGGAAAGGGCCTTTTGTGGTGTGCATCAATATATCAGTAAAATATAGTAAAAATATTTTGAAATCTTAGTCTCCCTTTCTCCATGTAAATCTAACTGTACACCAAGGGGATCTTCCCCCTTAACAGGGGCTAATGAAAATTATAAAATAAAATCCCCAACTGACATACATTTGAGAATACTCACCAGCTAATGTAAATTATAAAGTAAAATCCCCAACTGATATACATTTGAGAATACTCACTGGCTAATGTAGAAGGCCAAAGGGAAGGGGAAATAGAATGTACTTGGGAAAACAGTGTAGAGTATAGCATTAATGTACAACAATGTACCAGTATAGGACAAAATATAATTTTAGGATATAATGTCGCTAGAGGACGAAATGTCACATTAGGATATAATGTCATAGGACAAAATGTCGCAATGGGATATAATGACAGTGGAGGACAAAATATCACGATGGGAAGTAATGATAGTGGAGAACAAAATATCACGATAGGATGTAATGATAATGGAGGAGAAAATATCACGGTAGGATATAATGTCATTGAAGGCCAAAATGTAATTTTAGGAAGGGATACCGGACAGAATGTCAATGAAGGCCAAAATATCATGATAGGATGTAATATCGCTAGAGGACGAAATGACACATTAGGATGTAATGTCTTAGGACAAAATGTCACAATGGGATGTAATGACAGTGGAGGACAAAAGATCACGATGGGAAATAATGATAGTGGAGAACAAAATATCACGATAGGATGTAATGATAATGGAGGAGAAAATATCACGGTAGGATATAATTTCAGTGAAGAACAAAATATAATTTTAGGAAGAGATACCGGACAGAATGTCAATGAAGGCCAAAATATCAAGATAGGATGTAATGACAGTGGAAGACAAAAGATCACGATGGGATGTAATTATAGTGGAGGAAAAAATATCACGGTAGGATATAATGTCACTGGAGGACAAAATATAATTTTAGAAAGGGATGCCGGACATAATGTCACTGAACGACGGGAGGCCGGCGTGAATCACGGTGACGTAGGGGGACAAAATGTACAAAATAGATCGGATGACCGTAATCGACCAGATGTCCGTGATGGGGGAATTGTTAATTTTGATAGGAGAAATGTTAATGAGACATTGAATGTCAATGAAGGACCAAATAATAATAATATAGAGCAAGGCATAAATAAAAAACAAAATGATAATATAAGACATGATATTGAAACTCAAAATGTGTCAAAAAGAAATAATCAGGAGTTTCTTAAAACTATGTACTTTAATGCTCGTAGTATTAGGAACAAATTTCAAGAAATACAGGCGTATGTCAAAAGCGAAAATCTCGATATGATAGGAATAACTGAGACATGGTTAAATGGTACAGAGTTCGAAGCTGAATTTAATATTGCGGGATTTAAACACTTTCATCAGGATAGAAACCACAAGAAAGGTGGGGGTGTTCTATTGTACGTTAAAAACAATGTTCATGCTTGTGTTTTAGAGAAAGTGAAACAGGATGCATATGACAGTTTGTGGGTTGAGTTAACCCAAACAAATGGACAAAAAATGAATATAGGTGTAATATATAGGCCAAAGACATTATCATTAGCAGACGACAAACTGTTATTTCAAGAACTGTCTAGTTTCTGCAACCGGGATTTATTGATAATGGGTGATTTCAATTTTACTGACATTGATTGGATGACCCTTGAACATGGCCATATAGGTAGTCGCTTGATTGATTTTCTTGGTGACAATTACTTAATTCAGCATGTAAAAGAGCCCACAAGATATGGAAACTTACTCGATTTATTGATCACTAGCCGCGAAAGCATGGCAACTGATGTAGAAGTCGGTGAATCTGTTGCAAATAGCGATCACAACTTAGTCAGATTCAAACTCCTAAACAATTTTAGAATAGATACTTGTGCTTCTAAAATACCCGATTTCAGTAAAGCTCAGTTCATAGAACTACGTCAGGAGCTTCAGCTTACAGATTGGGAGGAAAAATTAAACGAAAGGCCTGTAGATCAGATGTGGGAAATATTTCAAAATACGCTCACTAAGATGATTCAAACTTACATTCCTTTTAAGGACAGACGTCCCCCAAATCAGGCTCGCCCTAAGTGGCTCGACAAAGAAACTGAAAAAAGTATTGCTAAAAAGAGACAGGCTTATAAGAAATATAAGTGCTCGGGTGCATCTAATGACTATGAAAGTTATGTATCAATACAGAGAGATTTAAAAAAGACAATAAGAAAAAGAAAACGACAATACGAAATGAACATCGCTGAGAAATCCAAAGAGAATCCCAAAGAATTCTATAGTTACATTAGAGATAAAAAGGTTGTTAGGAATCACATTGGTCCACTATTATCTGCTGACGGTCAACTTGAATATTCAAATGAAGGAATGTGTAATCTCTTAAACAATTATTTTAGCTCGGTATTCGTAAACGAAACACCTCAAAGTGAATTCCAAACTGAAACCTGTGAAAAGTCTGGGGTAAACTTACTCACTACGGTAAATATAACAAAAGAAACAATTAAAAGGTGTATAGACAAACTCAAAGTTAACAAAACACCAGGGCCTGACGGTTGGCATCCAAGAATCTTAAAGGAAATGAAAAATGAGATTGTTGTTCCATTAGAAATTATTTTCAAGAAATCCATCATATCCGGAGATGTCCCAATAGAATGGAAGCTAGCTAACGTTACTCCCATATTCAAAAAAGGTGACAAAAAGAAACCAAATAACTATAGGCCTATTAGTTTGACTTCGATCGTAGGAAAAATAATGGAAACTATCATCAGAGATGCTATCGAATATCATTTAGAAAGTAACCGTTTGATAAATGATAGCCAACATGGTTTCAGACGGAAACGTTCTTGCGTGACTAACTTACTCGAATTCTACAACACAGTTATCTCGAATTATGACAAAAGAAACAATATAGATTTAATATATCTAGACTTTGCAAAAGCTTTTGATACCGTCCCACACGAAAGACTACTTACTAAATTAGCTTTGCATGGAATAAGTGGTAGCCTATTAGGTTGGACTAGTAATTGGTTGAAAGGTCGAAAACAGAGAGTTGTTTTAAATGGAAAAACTTCTGGATGGAAAAGTGTTGCAAGTGGAGTTCCTCAGGGTTCCGTTCTTGGGCCACTTCTATTCATAGTATATATAAATGATATAGACCATGGACTAAAATCTACTGTTTCCAAATTTGCTGATGATACAAAACTGTGCGGAGTGGCAAATGATCACTCAAACCAATTAGATATTCAAGAAGATTTAGATCAATTACAGCAATGGTCTGAAAAGTGGCTAATGAAATTTAACACAAGTAAATGCAAGGTAATGCACATAGGTAAAAATAACAGCAATTACGATTACAAATTATTTGGAAATTCGTTAACAAAAGTGGATAGTGAAAAAGATCTCGGCGTAATTATCAGTAACGACCTCAAATCATCCAAGCAGTGTATTTCAGCCTCTGAGAAAGCAAATAAGATTCTGGGATTGATTGCGCGATCGTTTGATTTCAAAAGTCCATCACTCATTAACAAGCTATATAAATCGTTAGTTCGTCCACATTTGGAATATGCTGTTTCCGTATGGTCACCGAATCTCATTAAAGACATTGACAGACTGGAAAAAGTACAACGGCGAGCCACAAAACTGATTCCAAATATCAAAAATAAATCATACGAAAATCGACTTAAGCACATGAATCTGTTTTCCCTAAAAAAGCGTAGACTCAGAGGTGACTTGATACAGGTCTTTAAGATTTTAAAGGGAATTGACAACATCAAAAGTGACCAAATTTTCACATTGAATGAGAATCAGACAAGAAACAATGGTCTCAAACTGTCCGGAAATAGATTCAATTTGGAAGTAGGTAGAAACAACTTTGCCAACCGTGTAGTTAATGAATGGAATAAACTTCCTGCACAGGTAGTGCAATGTAGTTCAGTTCGAAGCTTTAAGAATCATTTAGATAAATACCTAAGTAAGATGCTGTAATGATTATAATTTATGTTATATTATTTGTTTTTGTTTTGTTATAATTTGTCTGTCTGATTTTCATTTATTATTAGTTATATGTCAATTTATTATCATTTACTATTTACCTGTTTGTTTGTTATTCAACTATACCAATGCATTTATTTATGTATTTTAATTGTTATTTACATTGTTATAGTTTTAATTTATTATTATTATTATTTTTTTTTTTTTTTTTTGCATCCGACCTAGATATGGATCAAAAGGTCTCCTGTCGGCATGCTTTGCCTTTGTAACCCTTTGTAATCCTTATAAAATAAAATCCCAAATTGACATATGTTTGAGACTACTCACGAAGTCCAAGGTGTTGGTAGATTTTGGTCAGGGTTCCAGTGAGGTCTTTCTGGTAATCTTCCAGTCGAAGGACTAAGACCTGCTCCTTTGGAAATACTTGGAGCCAATCCTTCAGGAATATAATGTACAGGCCATTGTGCAGCCTAACGCCCTGAGGGTTGGAATATCTATCATCAGAAAAGGTATCCGAATGCTTTTTCAGCCCCTTTAAGCCACCAGAGGGCGGCACTTTCCTTTATCCCTTTGATAGACTGCTTGACTCTGTGTGTTTTTTACCTCTTTTCTGGTGACTTTAATCAGCTCTGCCTATTCACTACATATGTACATCAGGTGAACCCACAACAACTAACCTGTTCGGCACTTACCCTTTTATTCTGGTTGCTGTTACCACTCTATTCAAATAAGTGTGTCCCTTTGAGTAATGGCAGGGTTAGTCAACTGCAGTGAACTCTACATTCTCTCTCTCTCTCTCTCTCTTGGACATGTCCAGCCTGACTTGGACCTACATTAATTTGGCCCAAACTTAGCCCAGAGGGGAAGAGTTATCTACAGTGCACTGCAAGGTAGAAGGGAGGAATGTGGATCCAAGGGCATGTGCTTGGTGACCTGCCAAATTTGAAATATTTTTCTGTTTTTTTACATTTCCACCTCTGGTGTCCATACCTTTGGTCTGAATGGTGTGGTGTCCAAGTGCAATTGGCAGTAGGCTTGGTGGCCCTCCATCCAATTGGGGCAGGTCACTAAAATGACCCCAAAATGAAAAAACTCAAAGGGACCAATGGATTTTGCCTAAAATTGTCAGGCCACCAATTTGGCCCAAACTTAACCCAGAGGAGGAGAAACATGCACAGTGCACTGCAAGGTAAACAGGAAGAATGTGAACCCAAGGGCATGTGCATGGCAACCTGCCATATTTGAGCCTTTTTTTCTGATTTTTCACATTTCAGCATCTGGCCCCCGTACCTTTGGCCTGAGTGCGGGGCATGCATGGAGACTACGTAAAAAACTAGTTAGTGTTAGGCATTAAAGTCAGCAATAACAACAAATGACAAATCTGAAACAACACAAGTATCTGCTCCTCAAAATGTAAAAAAAAAAAAAAAAGTAGTTCCTGAGCCTAAGCCACAGCAATCTCCTACAAGAAGGCAGCTAACTTCAGAATATCTTAAAACTGATTTTGCTACTCAAATTTCCTTTGTAGACTCTCGTCAAACACAGTGTTAAGGTTTCTTCTGTCCCTACTAGGGAAGCTCCTCAGGCTTTATTGGAAGCTGTCCATGCTCCTAATATAGAATCCTCCCAGACAGACCCTCTCTCAGATCTAGAGGAGTCTGAACGCCTCTGGTTGCTGGGGTACACAATACCGAACATATGGAGTTGGAAGCATGGCAAATCTAGAGGCTCCAAACTCCCTCTCCTTAATCTACTAAAGGTGGCAGTTGATGGGATTCTGGTGGATATTCTGGAAAACCATCTCCATTTGGTAATCACTTTTGGAAATCAAAGAAAGACAATACCTGTTAGACCAAGCCCTAACTGAGGCCCTTGAAAAAAAAAAATACAACCACTCCTCGTTTAACGACGACAATTGGGACCAACGCGCCGTCGTTAACCGAATTGGTCGTTAAGCGAAAGTGTATACATATACGTACATGTACTGTATTTACAATGTCCAGCAATACCTGTATCTTTATTTTCGTGTATTTTCCCTCTTTTATACAGTACATTAAAGCTTTATTTACTGTTTATTTACGGTGGTTAGGTTCCTGAAATTACCGTATATGACCAAATCCGCGTAAGCTGACATTCCATATTGAATACCGGGGTATTTTTTTAGTTTCGACCATGGGCGCAATATAGCAATAGAAAATTAATTATTAATTTTGTAAATTAAAATGTATCAACGTAATATGCAATTTTGTGGGCGGAAATGAAAGTAAAAAATAACATGCTACAAGAAAATATGCTAATGAACGAAGTCGGTAGCATAGGATTGGGACGCCATCTTGTCGTCTGCCAACGTCTCTCACGACGACGACAACGAGGACGAGCCGGATGACATTTAATTTGCAGGTAATGATTTATCAATCACAGGTCAGGTTAGTTTAGTTTAGGTTAGACGAATTCATCATCCTTTTATTTCTTCGACATCGGCATCTATTATAACAAACATGGTGTACCATTCGTCCGACATGACTTCGTTACTTGCGAAATTTGTTTAAGCACCTTTTTTTTCGCTCACAAAATTGCATATTACTTTGATACATTATAATTTACAAAATTAATAATTAATTTTCTATTGCTATATTGCGCCCATGGTCGAAACTAAAAATTTACCACTACCGGTATATACTGTACCCCAGGTAGTTTTTGCAGCTTGCAGGATGGTAATGTAGACCTAAGCTTCAGAACACTTTACCTCACAGCTAATATCCACCGTACAAGTTCAATTATAACATCATACAAATTTGCCTCAGCCAACTTAATTATCGTACACGACGTCGTAACTTCGGGAGATTTACGTTAAACGTCTGTCATAAAGCCCGTCGTAACTCCGCGTCGTCGCTAACCGAGTAGGTCGTTAAACGAGGAGTACCTGTATGTCCCTGATCCAATGGATTATCTTCTAATTTTGAACAAATCTGGATTCTTTTCAAAGAACATAATCCATCTGTCATCAGTCTCCAAAAGAATAAATTTGGAAAAAATACTCCAAATATGGATCATGATGGCTTTTTACAGATCTCACCTTGACTCCTACCTGGTGAAAGAGCCCAAAGAGGTACTGGTAAAAGTCAGCAAGTCACAAAACACTTTAACTAGATACTGTTTTACAAGCCTCTGCAATTCAGTTTTTCTCCATCTAATGGATTGCTATGTGTTCTCTATCTATAAGTAGATCCCTCTTTGGAAACTAGGTTGCAGGACAATTCTGACAATCCTCAGCTATGAGATCTGAATGATTTACAGACTGATAGACCAGCTACCCTAACCTCATATTCTAATGGGGGATTATAATGCCAAACATAGATTATGAGGTGAAAGTAGATGTGATCGTTGGGGTAATGTTATTGTATAACTTGTTGACCATAATGACATAATTTTGTTAAATGATGGTTCCCCAACCAGTTATCTTTTCCACAATTCCAAATCTGATATAGACCTTACCATCTGTTCTTCATTAGTGGTTAGTAGATGATGATTTACATGGCAGTGATCACTGACCTATTCATATGAAGTTTCTTAGAAATATCCCATCATTTTCCCAGTGCATCCAAAGCTTATGAATATGTCATGAGCATTCTACTTTGTGCATGGGCTATGTCCATTCCAAGAATTCAGTGCAATCCTCATCATCCTCTTGTTCCTTGATGGACTGATGCCTGTGCCTTGAGTAGGAAAATTACAAAAGCCTGCTACAAGAGGTACTGCAGACTACCTATTGAAATTAATCAAACAGTTGTAGAGTCCAGCAAGAAGTTAAGCAAGGATAAAGGCTATGAGTAGGACTGCAGAAGGAAATAAAGTTAACAGTGTTGAACATCATGACATACATACATATACCAAGGCTTTTTCCCCCTTACAAGGGAGGTAGCCAAAAAGGAAAAGGCACAAAATCATTTCTGCCCATTCCATCCCTGAATACACTCCACACCCCTCCACCCTCCCTCTTATCTCAGCACCTCCTGGATGACGGGTCATCCCTGCACCTTGTCCAATGCCCTGGGTCAGAAGCAGTGTCGCAAGACACAGCACATCCACAGCAAGGCCGCTTCATTAAATCGGCGACCACCCCTCTCCGTCCCCCCATTGCATAAAAGGAGAGGACGGTGAGAAATCCCTTCGGGCTGCGTCAAATTTTGCTCACACATACTACCTCACCCCCCATCCCCCCACCCATTCCACCTCATGCGATCACAACATCATCCATATACAACCATTCTCCATTCACCCGTCTTCTGTCCTCTCCCGTCCTTCCTCAACAGACATTCCCCTCTTCCCCAAAGCCCCCTTCACCCCATCCATCCACCTCATCCTAGGATGTCCCCTCATGTTCACTCCCTCCACATCTGCCTTCCACACCTCTTTTACTAGTCTTTCTTCACTCATTCTTTCCATGTGTCCAAACCATCCTAATATTCTTTCATCAACCCTATCTCCCAGCTCCTTTTCCAACCCTGTTCTCCTCCTCACCTCATTTCTCACTCTATCTAGCCTAGTAACCCCCATCATACTTCTCAGACACCTCATCTCATACACATTCAAACTCCTTCTCTCTTCTTCTCTTTTGTTCCATGTTTCTGCCCCATACAGTGCTGTTGGCACAATCACTCCTTCATACATTCTCCTCTTAGCATCCATTCCCAAATGTCTATTCCTCATTACACTCTTTCATCCACCAAGGCATTTACTTGCTTCTCTCAATCTACATTCTACCTCCACCTTCACTCCACCTTTTCCTGCCACATTTGCACCCAAGTATCTAAAACTGTCCACTTCCTCCAGTCGCTCTCCCTTAATGCTCACTTCCAGTCTACTGCCACTTTCACCCCTTGTACATCTCATCACCTTACTTTTACCCACATTTATCTATAGCTTTCTTCTATCACATACTCTCCCAAACTCTGCCACCAACTTCCTCAATCCCTCCTCCAATCCTGCCACAAGCGCAGTGTCGTCCGCAAACAACAGCTGGCTCACCTCCCACTTTTCTCCATTTTCTTTAACCATCTCCAATCCCTTGCCCACTACCCTTGCATTTACCTCTCGCACCAACCCATCCATGTATAAGTTGAACAGCCAGGGCAACATAACGCATCCTTGACGAAGTCCCACCTTTACCTCAAACCACTCACTCTCTCCATTTCCAATCCTGACACAAGCTCTACTCTCATAAAAACTCTTGACAGCTCCCAGCTTTCCTCTTACCCCGTATATCTGCATAATCTCCCACAGTGCCTTTCTGTCTACACTATCATAAGCCATTTCCAGATCCATAAAAGCCCAAACAACATCCTTCCCCTTTCCTATAGCTTTCTCACATATCTGTCTTACCACAAAGATCTGATCTACACAACCTCTACCTGTCCTAAATCCACACTGTTCCTCACCAATTACTCCTTCTGTTCCTCTCCTAATCCTCTCAATCAAGATCCTCCCATAAGCCTTCCCAACTACACTTAACAAGCTAATCCCTCTGAAACTACTACATTCACACTTGTCCCCTTTTTCCTTGTAAAGAGGAACTATACAGGCACTCCTCCAGTCCTCCGGCACTCTACCCTCTCTCCAGCAAACATTAAATAACCTCACCAACCAGTCCACCATCACTGTACCTCCCTTTTTCAGACATTCTGCATGGCATCCATCCAGACCAGGTGCCTTACCTGCTTTCATCATCTTAACAACTGCCTTCACCTCATCCTTCCTTATTTCTCCTCCATTCTCCTCACTCACATTTTCTTCACATTTCCCACTGCAGCTAACTTTCCCTCCCTATCCTCCTTCACATTTAGCAACTCCCTAAAATATTCTGCCCATCTTCCCCTTGCTGCCTTCTCTTCCATTATCATCTCTCCATCTGCACCTTTTACCTTTTCTTCCCTACTTGATTCGCCTCCTCTTCCTCTCTTAATTTCTTTCCAAAACATCTTTTTATTACTTTCAAAATTTTCTGTCATACTCTTACCCCATTTCACATCTGCTCTCCTCTTTGCATCCTTTACCTATTGCTTTACTTCTCTTTTCTTTTCTTTGTACCTCTCATATGACTCCCTTGTCCTATTTTGTAACCAATCTGTGAAAGCTTGCTTCTTCTCTTCTACAACCTTCTTTGTTTCCTCATCCCACCATTCACTACTCTTTCTTCCATTTCCCCCTGTCCTTCTTGTTCCACACACCATCCTTGCACACTTTATGACTCCCTCCTTGAACCATCCCCATTCCTCCTCCACACCCAGCTCTACTCTATCCTTTACTCCCTCCCACTCCTCCTTCAGCTTCTTTCCATACTCCTCCTTTTCCTTTTCATTCAAAGAGTGCACTCTAAGAACCTCCCTACCTTTTGTCCTTTTTCTCCACCTATCCTCCACTCTCAACTTACCTTCCACCAAAAAATGATCTGATATTCCCCCACCCTCTCCCCTTAGCACATATACATCCTTAACTCTTCCTATCATAATCCTATTTACCACTACATAATCCATTAGTGCTCTATCTACCACCTTTCCCTCCACCACCCTCTCCCATGTGTACTTATGCTTGACTTTCTTCCGAAACACTGTATATGCTATCATCAACTCTCTAGACACATTTCCACCATCAACTCTCCACTACGATTCTTTCCTGGAACTCCACATTTCCCAACCACTCCATTGATTGGACCATTTCCTACCCTAGCAGTAAGGTCTCTCAGTACTATTACATTGACATTTCTTTCTAAATCCTCTATGCACTCATTTAAATCTATCCACAAGGCCTCCCTTTCTTCTCCACTCTTCTCACTGCCAGGCCCATATGCACTTACAAAGACCCACATCTCCTTTCCCAGTTTCACCTTCATCCACATTATCCTTGAGGAAACCTCCTTCCACTCCACTACCTGTTTACCTATCTCTTCACTTACTAGAATAGCCACCCCTTCCCTCCCTCGCCCTCTCTTCACTCCTGATAACCTCCCACTTACACTCCCAAACTTACACTCACCCTTCCCTTTCAACTTAGTTTCACTCAAAGCCAACACATCCATCTTTCTTCTCACAACCATACTACCTATCTCTTCCCTTTTACTCTCATCTGTACCACATCCACGCACATTAAAAGACCCAAACCTTAGGGTGCTGGTCTGAAAACTCCCAGACCCTCTTATGCCTTCTCTTTTTTGTTTAGGAATGTTCCCTGTGGGGCTACAAGGAGAAGGATGCCTAGTCCCAATCCCCGTCCCTTTCTTCTCGCCTCTTACGATCCAAGTGGGAATACTTGGTGGCAGTATTCTTTTCCCCCACCACAGAAAAAGAATACTCAGAGAAATGGTACAGGACAGCAACAAGGAGTTGGGGGACAGCATAACGGAGGGACAGTCATAGTATAAAAGTGTCATAATTTCTCTATGAACAGAGATTTCCTCTATCATAGACAAAATGATGTGTGGCTCTGGTCCGTAGGGGCGCCCCATATAGACCCTAAAGTATCAACTGCATGCTACTTTGCCACAATAACAAGCAGCCAATACCCCAGACGGAACATCATGACACTAAATGGAAAAGGTAATTTGAAGGTTCTTTGTATGGAAATGGATAATAGAGCTCTGATATGTCATTTACTGTTAAAATAAACATGTCACAATATGTTTGCGTAACATAGAGAATTTGAGTCATAAAATAACTTAATCAAAGGCCAACAAGTAAATAACAACACCATGCAATATCTGTCAAGAGGTTTATTTACTTGCACATTCTATATGTCATTTTAAGTTAAAACTTTCACCTTTACATAAAATGACTAATATCGTTATAGACTTACCGGGGGAAGGGAGAGGGGAAAGAGAAAGATTGAAATGAAGGAAGTGAGAGATTTAAAGTACACTGGTATACCAGCAAGCTGTGTTTTTAGAGGACAGTGTTTTGGAATTTGTATTTTCTGAACTGTGCAGGTAGGGTGGTTTGGGGTGTAGGTACTCTTGAGTATACCCCTACCGATTCCAATGTGCATTTTTGTGGGAATGAGCTTGTACTGGGTTGTTAATGAACCCAGAGATCCAGGTAACTATGTGTTGGTTTCCTTGGCTATTTGCATGTGTTTATGTGTATGTGTAGATCTATGGGGATGAGATTGTGGAGTCTTAGAAAACTGGAGTGTGGAGGGTGAACTTTAATTTTTCTTTGACGTGTGTGTGAGCTTGCATTTACCGAATTGTATTTTACCTAATTGTAGGATATAGGAAAGTAGCAACACTCATTGGGTCGTTTCCTATTCTCTAATTTTATAACATATCTAAACTCAAATTCACGTATGGTTCCAACTTAATCTAAATCTTTGACTTCCAACTATTATATTTAGATTTGAACACATGTATTAAGCTTGGGTTATATCACCTTCTAAGCTATTCAACATATTTATACATCTATATGTTAAACTGTATTTCTTCACATCCTTTCGACATATGGTCTTTCTTGATTTACTTCCATGACCTCTTAAAGCCTTCCCATCTTTAATCAGATCTCTTCTATCAATGCAATCTGTCCTCTTTAATGACCTGAACACTGTAATCATGTTACCTCTTTCTCTTTGATCTTTCAAAGTTGGCAGACCCAGTACCTTTAGTCCTTCCTCATATAATTTATCTGCCAGGCTGGGGAGCAGTTTAGTTGCTGCCCTTTGTATTCTCTCAATCTTGCTTATGTGATTATATCCTTCACTCTGTGTGGGGACCATATTACTGATGCATATTCCAGTTATTAATGTATCAGGGTTTTGATGAGTTTTTTCATCATTTCTTCATCTATATAATGGAATACCACTTTAAACTCATTCAGCTTTGCTGTATGTGACGGAAAGATAATATGATGTTTGAAGATTTGAGAAATAAAATGTAACCGAAGTATTTTTCATCCAAACAAACTCTCAACTATCAGCAGTTACAACGTTCCTAAAAAAGAAAATAAAGGAAAATATTAAATAAAAATAAAACAATGAAACTAAATGACCACACCCCTCCATTGAAAAGAACCCTACAATTTAAGAGCAAACTAGACACTGCGAGATATAGAGACAGGACACCACAAGCATAGCTCTCCTTACCGTAAGATACAACTAGGTAAATACACATCTGTCCTTCAGGCTACTTCTCAAAGATCAACAGTGGAAGTCAACATGAAAATAAACCAACTAAACTTCATAATTTTCAAACAAATAAGAGCCACCCTCAACAATGCTTCAATAGTATAGTTTTGAACAATAAATAAAGCAAGGCACACACTTTACAAACAATACAAAATTAAGCACCAAGAATAACAAAGGGATGCTTAAAATCAATTAATGGGAAACCTGCACTCTGAACATAACAGGAAAATGATAGGTATGCAGTTCTATGTCATAACCCTGACCACCACTCACCCATCTCATAAACAATAACTAGCAGCTTACTACTTGTACATATAATTTACAACCTTCCACCTGTACCATACAATGCATCCACACAAAAATAAATTCACACTTGGATCACTAAACAACTTCTTTAAGACACATCATACTCCACTGACACCCCACATACATTAGCCCCACAGAAAAATCCATCTCAAGAGAAGTAAGAACCACATTAGCATGCTTGAATTCATGACACCATCCAGCTCTATGAAAGTGCCAACACCAAATAGGCCTGGCCACAGAATCAAACTGTTGTAGATGTCACCATCACAGAAGACACATCACCTCATTCTACAATTCCCCACACTAAGAAGCCCTAGACAACAACACAGTATTACTTCCCTGAGTGAGTGACTTATGGGTCTGCCTGGTGGCTTTTGCCAATTAAACGAGAGCCATGGGTCTCCTGCAAGAGAGACCTGGGGCAACAGATTGATATGATGATCGTTGCCTTAAGTTTCACTGACAGGAAACTTGGAGCCACACATCAGTTGGCAATGGTCCTTGGACCATAAGAACATAAGAACAGAGGAGACTGCAAGCAGCCATAAAGCCTACACTAGGCAGTTCCATGTCCATTAACCCCAATCATCACTATCCATTAACTTATCAAATCTTATTTTAACCAATATATTCAGCACCTGCTGCATAGCTACTAAGTCTATTCCATTCATAAACCACACTGTTGGTGAACCAGTTTTTACCTATTTCCTTCATAAACCTAAATTTATCCAATTTAAACCCATAGATCTCTCTGGGAAGAAACTTTGTACTGATGTCTGTGTTGTATTAGTGTGGAAGTTTCCAAGTTACCAGCTTAATAGTAGTACGAGGCCTGGAGCAGTCACCAGTTGTCTGCTTTCCTTATGTAAAAAGACGGAGGAAATACTCGAAATTAATACAAAGCTCTTTGGCCTAGTCTGGAGATGGTGTGTCATCCCCTCATAGTTGCATCTCCAAATGGAGGTGACTGTGATGAAAGGTATTAAAAATAGACAGAAGGGAGATGATTCTCTTTGACATGAACATCTCTTGCAGGTACCCATCACTGCTCTTCACCACTTCCATCTAAATACCAAGGCTATTTCCCCCAGTAGCCAAGCCAAAAGCCACATATCCACTCCCACCCATTTCACTTCCATCCACCACCCCTCCCTCCCATCTTAGCTCCTCGTGGATGACAGGTCATCCCTGCATCTTGCCCATTGCCCTGGATAAAAAGCAATGCAGCAAGACAAAGTACATCCACAGCAAGGCCACTTCACTTAATCGGTTTAATCACTGCCTTAAGTGAGTTAATCACTTAATCGTACTTGCCACTTCTGTGATATGGTTTAACAGAAGTGGCGAGTATGATTAGGTGAAGTGGCCTTGCTGTGGATATATGGTGTCTTGCTGCAGTGCCTCTGACCCAGAGCAATGGGCAAGATATAGGGGTGACTTGTCATCCACTAGGAGCCAACATGAGAGGGAGGAAAGGGTGGTGAATGGGAGTGAAATGGATAGGAGTGGATATGTGCCTCTTGACTTGGCTACCTCACTTATAAGGGGGAAAAAAAGCCCTTGGTCTATACAATATATATGGTTTTCAATTATTTACATTTTCAGCTATGAAAGCCTACCTAAGACAGTATCAAAACTTTATACAACCTTATATCAAACACTCCTACCCAATGTGTTTCATCTTTGCAACTACATTTCAGAACCATGCATCAATTCATGATCACCGGTAACCATCTGTTAATGTGTCATTTTGCAAGGAAACAAGAATACTTCTAAGGTCCTCTTCTGCCTTCACAATTTTTTCTTGATTTACAACACTACAGAGAGTTTCTATGTCATCTAAAAGCTTCCCACATTTCTTTACGGAACCGTGTTCTGAACAAACTGGGATGGAAGTCAGTGGATGGCCATCAAAATCTGTAATACATATCACTTGTGACTGTGGCAAAAAGTTATCAAACATCTTTACCTCCTGTTCTTCCAGATTATCTAGACTTGCATCTATGCACTCTTCCTTACAAAGCAATCTTACTCCTTCATCTAAATTAAAAAATGGGGAATCCTTGTACCAAACAGGTAGGTCAGACCAACTCCAAATAGTGAAAAAATTCCACACTGCAAATAAATGCCTGCAAGGCAATTGAAAGCGTACAAAATCCGAACAAGTGCAAAATGGTGGGTAACTATGATTCACTTCATACATAATACTAGGTTTATCCAAACTTTTTACAGTGAAATAACCACCTAGTTTTTCATTTGGAATAATATCAATATTTCTGATCCGATGTCCACTTTGGACCTGCTTCAATAAATAGTTCATTAGAGACTTTGGACAATTTTCAATAAACTGAGGGATATCTGGGTACTGGCTTTTCTCTTCATGGGTACGAGTATTTTCTTCAGCATATCTGTAAAAAAAAGAAAAAAAAATACATGGGGGTTACAATTTATCTATAAATCATTATGAATATCTATATATCTGTAGATGACTCACTTTCCACAATATAAGGACTAAAATCCAAATTTAAAGAATATCACACTACATTCTATTTTAGTATAACTTACTTCTCCAAGCAGTGTGGAAGGTACTGTTCAATGATTACAGACACAATATAAGAGAGAGACTTGTCAGCATGGTGGCGTAGATAATCATGCCTGAAGACCTTTCTTTGCTTTGACAATCCATTATTTGCCTTTAGATGAACAAAGAAATCTTGATCTTGAAAGACCCGAGCCCATTTCTGAAAGTGAAAATGAGTAAACTAGAACAGAAATTTAAATTCTCAAACCTACATTTAAATAGCTGAAACATGTACAACCGTACAAAAGAAGCATTACAACAAGCAAGAATCTCAGTAGCATGCCCACATGCAGGTCACCAACCTGCACTAACAGAGTACCGAAACATAATCAATCTGACAACAGACACCAACTGCTCTAACTGCAATCACCAACCACCACACAGAAGACATAGAGCACCTCCTATAACTATTCTAAATAAACTCTTTCCAGACAACACAAAATCTCTTCACTGAGTGACTTATGGGCTGAACTGGCAGACATGGCTGGTTTCCTAAGAATGTGGATCTCAAGAAAGCAGCAGTAACAGATTGATCACCGTATTTACTGGCACATAAGGAGCACTTTTTTCTTTCTAAATGTATCAAAAGTTTTGTAACATTACACCATATCATCATCATCATCAAAAAATTGCTCCATGTTTAATACAGTTGTATTATGGATGGGAGGTCAAGTGCCATAGGCTAGGGACCCAGATGAGCATACTGGGTAAGTTTGCAAAGCACAAAACTTATTGCCCATAATAAAATACTTTTAAAAACAAGCCAAATTATTACAGTATTGTGTTACTAATAAAATACTGAATCTATCTATATACCATGGGCTTTTTTCCACCTAGAAGGGAGGTAGCCAAATCAAAAGGCACACACCCACTCCCATCCACCACCCTTTCCTCCCTCTCATCTTAGCTCCACATGGATGACAAGTCATCCCTGTATCCTGCCCATTGCCTTGGGTCAGAATCAATGCAGCAAGCCACAGTACAGCCACAGCAAGGCTGCTTCATTTAACCAGTGACTCCCCACTCCCTCAATACCCTCATGCAGAAAAAGAGAAGATGGGAGGAAATTCCTTTGTGCTGCTTCAAAATATCATTCACACATGACCTCTCCCTACTCCCACCTATCCCCTACTCCTCCCTTCCTTGCATCACAGTATTATTTATACACAGCCATTCTCCACTCACCCCTATCCCCTGCCCTCTCCCTTCTTTGTTCAATGTCCCTTTCACCCCATCTATCCATCTCATACTCAGTCATACCTTCAAGTTCACTCCATCCACTTCCACATTCCACACTTCTTTTACCAATATTTCTTCACTCATTCTTTCCATATGTCCAAACCATCCCAATACTCTTTCATCAATCCTATCTTCCACCACCTTTTCCACTACTGTTCTCCTCATTGTTTCTCACTCTATCTGACCATTAAACCCTACCATACTTCTCAAACATTTCATCTCAAACACATTTAAATTTTTCCCTTTCTGCCTCTCTAATATCACGTCTCCACCCCATACAGTACCATCAGCACAATCACCCCTTCATAAAATCTCTTTGCATCCATTCCCAGATGCCTATTTCTCATGACACTTTTTAACCCCCCCAAGGCATTTGCTAACTTCTCTCATTCTACAAATTACCTCCACCTCCACTCCTCCCTTTCCTGCCACATGTGACCCCAAATACTTAAAGCTATTGTTATGTACATATGCATGCAGGCATGCTAGTATGTTCAGTGCATAAATAATACAGTTGGAATTGGATGGTAGTGGAACCTGACTCTGGTGGTCAGGAATGTCAGAAAGGCCAGCAATGACTGACTACTGCAGGTCAGGCTGGGTCATGGCTAGGGGTAATTGGTCATTTAAAAGTGGGACTGGCAGGTATTAGTCCTAACCCTCTTCTCAAGAGATACCCTAGTGTCTCGCCATCCCCTCAATGCTCCCTTCCCAGGGCCAGTAAGTACCTTCTCAGACCCCCTAGCTAGACCTCTGTTCTTGTAATGAAGTGTATATTTCATTGTAAAGTTGTTGTAAGTTCAGTTGTTTGTAAATAGAGTAATATGTTTCACTGCATTATTCCTTTCATTCCTGCCCACTTCTGATGCATTCTTACTCTGTTCTGAAACAATCCTAATGAAGATGTTTTTATAACACTATCCACTTCCTCCAGCCTCTCTCCTTTAAGGCTTACTTCCTACAAACAACTTGAAAACAAGTCAAATTATCACAGTCTATTACCACAAGCTTACAAAAAATTGCTTACAACACGTTGGCAGTTATGAGGGAATCTCACATTATCTCACTTATCTCCTGCAGCATACATAACCCACATCTGATATATGTCTTACATTATTTAACAACTGAGTTACCTTGAAGAAACATTTGTTCATTATCTAGATTAAAAATGCTCTTAGAAATTTGTAGGGAATGTTAAACACTCACCTGCCTGTCAACTATTTGCAACAAGGAAATAATAAAATCATAGTGCTGCGATGGTGCGCCACCATCATATGTGCTGCCCTGGTGGCTTGTCACTGTATACAGTCACAATATTGTACTTTATGCACAGAATCATACATTTTCCCTACAAAGCTACTTTAAAATATCTTTCAATAAATGATGAAACATGCTATTTTTTCTTTTTTCCACAAAATATCCTTGTAAAATAGGTGTGTGCCTGATAAACCAGCAAATACAGATTGATTTAGCAGAGGGCTTAAGTGTGTGCAGGCAGCAGATCTAGTTTGTTATACATTGCTTTGTGTTTGAGTACTGCACTATGAGTGAACCCAAGAGTGGCAGTTGTTGCAGTGGTAAGACATGTGTACATATGTGATGGATCTTTGCATTTGGAGCATATGACAGGCCTGTTTTTTTTTATACTATTGGGTTGCAGAAGGAGGAGGGCAGGTTCTGGTGAGCTGCTCTCTTTGAGAGAGAGAAAGGAGAGAGAGGAGAGAGAAAAGAGAAAAGAGAGAAAAGAAAGAAAAAAGAAATATATATATATATATATATATATATATATATGTTTGTATGTAAAATATAGGAAGGAAGAATGTTGGGTGTTCTGAAACAGGGAACAAACACTGGACCTGTTCCAGACCCCAGGTACTGGCCCCTTGAGGTTCCACCACCAGATGGAGGTGTTGGTGAGCTGCTTTGTACAGTGGACTGATGCATTATAATTACTCCTCACTATGAGTATCGCACCTCTAGAGGTCCATCCTTCTTCCATTACCTCAGTGGTGAAGGCACAACTCCTGAACACATTGAGTTGTGATAGATAAAAGTTATCTATATTAAAGAGTGGGGTACATCTTAAACTACTTATCTACAGTACTGCCACTCTACCTCAATAGAACTGAGCCAGACATCCTGGAACCACTGCTGTAGTAGCTCATTGTATTTCCAATCATCTGTGCATTTCAACTCTTCCAGAGCATGTTCCAGATCAGTTTCTGTTGTTGCCTGTGCTACTGAGCGCATGTGCTGCAGTACTTGAAAGCATTTGGAAATACCATTACTGGGTTTAGAAATCCATTGTTCCCAAGCCTGCTCACGATGTAATTCTGATATGAAGATTTTTGTATCTGAAACCATAAAAATGAATTACTAGCACATAGCTACTTTCAATAATTCATTATATATCCAATTATAATACCAAACCTGGCTTCTAGAAAACTTCTAGTCAGAATGGAATAAAGTTACTTCTTTTGCTATCTTCCAAACTAGGAGAAACAAGTTTTCCAATCGAGTTTACAAATATTTATTGTTAGAAGGAAAAAGTCCTGCAGGACACTTGCACTCACAAACCAAAATTACCCCATAAAATATCACATGAAATTAATATATACACAGTTCAATGCTGGAGCTATAACCCTGTCTCACCTATCTCATTATCACAAGCCGAAGCAGAAGATGGGAAGAGAGAGAAAAAAAAAAAAATCAATCAATCCATTGCCCCTGGTCTCTCTTGCAGAAGGCCTGTGGCTAACAAGTAACCAGCAACAGCCTCTTGGCAGGACCACAAGTCACTTGTGTTGCTGCCTAGGGATTGTTAGTGTGGGGTGTTAATCTGAGGTGTTCTATGCCCTCCAAGTGATGGTTGCATTCTGTGTTGGTACTGCTTTAATGCTGGATGGTGCCCTGAGCATAGGCATGCCAATGTGCTTCTCATCAGGTGTGCAAGAGTTTTTTCTATGAGGCTTATGTCTGGGGGTGGTTGGAATATTAAGTTTGGTGGTCTGTCTTAAAGGGCTTGTTTAGTGAACTAAGTATGTGCTTTTGTGTGGATGTTTCATGATAACATTCTTTAAAGCCCCATTCTCTGCCTCACCTTCACATTTCTCATTCTATCCATCTTTGTAACACCTATCATACTTCTTGATCACTTCATCTTAAACATGTTTATGCTCTTCCATTCTGCCTCCCCTAAATTCCATGTCCATCCATCCAACCCATCACATAACACAAGCACAACAAACTGAATGAAGAAGAAGAAGAAAAAGAAAAAAAACATACAGGTTACTACTCAAATATCTATCTACATAACAAGGAAGGTACAACTTAACCATCTACATCCTGCAACAAACACATATTCAGACCACAAAACAAGCACCCTAAGACAACTGATCACCAAACTACAGCACTTAACTCCCCCAGATATCAGTTTGACAATCCCTACCATGACAAGGAAGAACCACATTGCCACAACTGTAGCTTCAAAACAATAAAAACACAGAACATGCCTGGCCAGAGAATCAAATAGACCCAGATGTGATCATTATACAGAAGACATGGCATAACCTTATCTGACATTGCCCTACTCGAATCTTTCCCTGACAACAACAATATTTCTCTTCTTTGAGTGACTTGTGGGTCAATCCAGTGGCCCCTGCCACTTACCTGGCTACCTGGGACCCAAGAGTTTCTGCAAGAGAAACCTGGGGCAATGTATTACCTATCAAATCACCACTTAAAAAAAAAAGCTAATAATTTTCAAACTTTACTATTGCTCCATTTTGTTAACCTCCTTAAATGTACTTTACACCTCTCTCACTGCCAATGAAATACCAAAAATGCTTCTATGATAACATAAGAATATTGAAGAATAAGCAAATTATATACTTTAATGTTACTCCTTGCCATGTTCATGGCATTATATGAAAGCAATATCAACAACTTAAAACTCTTACCTGGAAACACCTCACTTAAGGCAGCCTCCTCAGATGCATTCTTGTCTACTATAAAGTATTTTGGATTCCAAGATAACTCCATCCAGTCTCTGATAACTTCAAGAGCACTTATTATGCTATTCTTGTTCTCCTCTTGCACAATAAATGAACCCACAATCTGATAGTCTACATTTGTCTTAACTATCACAAAGTAAATGGGAAGGGTATACTTTATTGTTCTGTGTACTGCATCAAGGAAGCACATGTGATTACCATACCTCATGAGTAGACACTTCTGCCAATCTGTTTGATGAACAAAGAGAAGACTCTGACTATCAACTGGGACAAGACTTTCGTGGTCATCAACCTGTGATTGAGCAACACATGGCAAGAAATGAATTTTGCCTGTGTTATACCATTCGTGTCTCCAGTTTTCAACTAACTGAGCTAAATTTGCTTGGTCCATTTTATGGAACTTAGTGCTCTGTTTGGCAAAATATATGTGATTCTGAATATCTTTTCTTCTAGGAAAAAAGCGTCTATTATTTGAGGCAGGGAGATTATGTTGCTGAAATAACTCATCATGAACGAAAGAGACTAAGTGGTGCTTAACTTCATCAACATTGCAAATGCCTTCATTTACAAGTGCATAAATTTGGTCAACAACCCTTTTGTCTACTGACTGGAGAACACCAGCTTCCTGAAATACAATAAAAAAAATTATGCAACCTAGAGCCATTTAACAATCCACTTCATTTTAGTAAAACTTGTCAAGATACAATGTCAACTCAGTTTTATCAAAATGAAAGGAAAAACTAAAACTAAAACAAGAACATATATTCAGTTACAACTCACTATTCCAGTCACATGATTTTTGTGATCCTCTTCCAAGGGTAAGTCAACATACATTCGAAAATCCCCACCTTGAACTCTATCTTTGGCAATATCTTTCCTCAGCTGAGCAGATATACTTTTTCTCCTCCTCACACTGTCTACATGCATCTGTAAAGTCGACATACTTAATAATTTTTTAGGTACAGATTGTGGTACTTGTCCTGGGTAACCAAAGGTCCTTCCAGGGATCTGAACCACCTGCATGGATGCCAAGGGCTTCTTGTGGTGGTCTGGCCCCCTATTCCTTCATACTGAGGGTTGGGGGATGGTCCCATGACATAGACACTGCCACACCAAGATCCTGGATCCATTGCAAGTTACACTTGTCTGACATACCCCAAAATCATCACCTTGAGCCATCAAAAGACTCAGTTCAATACAATTTGTACAAAAACTGGGCCCACCTCACTTGCACCACACATACTGACATAAAACAATACACAAACACCTGGACCTGTTCCTCATGCCCACCCATAACCTCCCACTCACCTTCCCATCCCCCAGCCTGCATCTTCACCCACACCCCTACCATTACCCTCCCCTTTCCCCCAATCCACTCTTCCTCCTCCTCCTCCAAATTTCACACCACAAATTCAAGGCCTCATCAGACAATGTGACACACTCAAACACACAACCCTTCACCTATTCTTAAAATATAACACACCAAATACAAGCACCAAGGAAATCAACAATAAAATACATGAACAAAAACCACTAAATTGGCAAACCTTTGTCAACACACTTAATCACAATACAAATATCAAAATAACAAGACCTCAGCAGCATTACACTATCCGACAGTAACACAACTCAATAACCACAAGTCAACTAACCCTCAAACAGACAACAATCACACTCTCATAAATCATTGCTTAAACAAGCCATCTCATCCCTAACCCTGACAATTGACACATCATTCAAAGTAAGAAAGACTTCCCCACAGACTCAGACTACACACCTTTCATAGACAGTCAAGGCATATGATTTATAACCTCATGCTTTCATCTGCTTGTGGCCCTGACAACATAAGTAACATCCACCTAAACACCTCATACCATACAGCATACAACTTGCCAACATTACAAACAGAATTACACCCAACATCTGGAAGCATAATAAAATCATCATAATCCCCAAACCTAACAAAATCCTAACAGTCCCAGCATCACACCACCCAATCACACTTCTTTGCACCCATTCCAAAGCCAGATTACCTTCCCAGACTCCATCACTAACTCCTTTAATCCCCTCTCTGATGCTGCCTAAAGTGCAGTGTTGTCAGCAAACAAAAACAGACTCACCTTCCACTTTTCTCCATTTTCTTTATCCATCTCCAATCCCCAGCCCATTATCCTCACATTTACCTCCCACACCACCCCACCCATGAATATGTGTAATAATAATAATAATAAATAAAATTAAAATACATTATATTCCAAATCCAGGTGCCAAATTTTGTTTTTACATCATCTGATTTCCTTCACTTATTTTACTTTCCATTTAAGTGACAAGATCCTCAAGTTTTTCTCTAGTCCCCGGTATATTCACCAGGTATTTCCTGGTCACTTGTTCTCACTGTTACAGCTCTGGAGAGAAGAACTATGCCCAAGCATCACAGCAACTGTTTTTATGTTTTTATGTCACCAGCTGTAGTAGGAGGAGGGGAGCAGTTGCCTGTTGCCAGCTCTTCTAAAGTGAAAAGGTGGAGGAAATACAGTCAACGTTGACAGAAGGTCATCATGGACCTGATCTCAAGACAAGGTATCAGCTCTGCACTTAGGAATGGATGCATGCTGACAGCTGATGTTGGGTGGCAGAGTGATGATTACAATACCTATCTCACAAGACCACCAGTTGCAGATACCCATTGTTGGTCTCAGTTCATGTATATGAACAGACTATATTAGATGAAACTGGAACATCTACATATTTTTTCTTCTATCTATCTATAGTATATACCTAGGGCTTCTCGCTTATAAGGAAGGTAGCCAGTCAAGGCATGCAATTTTTTTTACAAACTATAAAACTTTATAGATTCTACAGGAATAAAAAAATAAAAAATAAAAACTACATCCAATTTATCAAATAAAACTAAAAAAAAAATCATAAAACAATCATTAAATACCTTATAACAAGGAAATTTAACAATTTCCCGCACTATAATCTTTGCTGGACAATCAACCTTTTTGCTGTTTCGTAGCATAAGTCTTCTTTTCTTTGCTTTTGGTTCATCTTCGCTAACAGGCTGTAAAAAGATATGAAAATAAGACATCTGTTTCACAATAAAAATACTTTACACCCCAATAGAAACAATGTAATATACCACCCATCTTATTTGCATTGTTTTACATCAATCTTACCATTCTTGTCTTCATAATCCTATCCTTAGCTTTCTGATGTCTTTCTCTGCCATGCTGGCAATCAAGGAATGATATGCGAAGAACAATATATGGGATGTGGTCAAATGGTATTGGTTTTCCACAGTATCGTTTAGTATCTTCCCAATATATCTTCTTTGTCTGCAAGGTTTCCAACTGTTTCCAGTCTGAAATGTAAGACCAAGAAATAGTCACATGTGTTACTTATTCATCCTCATAAATGCCTACAAAAATGTAGTTAGGATTACTTAAACTGTAGTGTCAATGCAACAATCAGAGTAGACTAAAAACAACACAAAGGTGGACTTCCATCATTTACACACAAAAGAATACCATTTCCCAACATAGCAAAAGTCTCTCATGCAGAGATACAACAGTAGAAGTAATTACCTCACTAGGAGGTCTGGGATGATGGAACCCCCTGACTAGGTGACTAGGTAATATGCACACCATGGGGTGGAGGACAGCTTCCCCCATCCAAAAATAAATAAATAAATAAATAAATAAAAAAATAAAAAAAAATAACACACACACCACATTTGCTTTGGTTCTATCAGGTCAGGTTATATTAGGTTAGATTTGGTCTGGTCAGGTTTGGTTTAACTGTATTATGTCTCGTTAAATTTGGGCAGAAATACATATCTATATGGTTTTATTATTTGTTTCTATTGAAAATCAATTGTTTTGAGCATTTCCCACACCCAAAATCCCAGTTTCCCAACATGGTCTCCCAGACTCTTAGGATAGGACGGGGGTGAATAAAAAAAAAAACATGTGTCTTCTGATAAAAACAAACATAAAATTTCATATTAGCAAGAAAACTATCATAAAAATATGATTTCATTACAATATCCCAATTCTCACATACAGACACATTTGAATTTTTACAATTTTCTTATCAGCACCCTCTCAAAGAAGATCAGAGACCCCACAGGATGCTCAGTCACTAAGTTCAAATCAGAACTGGACATGCCTTGGTGAATCACCAGTAACCTGGATACAGAGCAAACTGTAGTGCAGCTTCTAACACAATACTAGAACACGCTGAGCTGTGGTACTCCCCCAGGTAGGCGTAGCTCCTCCTTGGGGATCGGTGCCATCTGCGTAGAGCTGATGGCCAGGGGTGGTTGCTGCTGATTGGCCCCCAACTCTTGGGGTTGGGGGGTGGTCCCACGACGTAGACGTTGCACGCAAACAACACAACATACACTCTATAAAGAATTTGTGGGAAAACCCAGTTTCGGCTGTGGCCTTCCTTGGGGAGACGGGACTGCTCGGACAGACAGTCTAGGGAACGACAACAACAACAACAACACGCTGAGCTACAGGCAGACTCTCAAGACAGCAGCAGTGGTGGACCACCAACAGCTATGAATAAGACCCTCTACATTCAACTACATAAACTAAGTGTAATATTCTACAGAATGTGACCTACTTGCCCTCTTTCTAGCACCTTGACTATGGCTTTCAAATCATCATTTGTATTTTGCCATAACCATCTCTAGTTTATAGTTTTACTTTATTTAAAAGGTAACCACCAATCCCAGGTACAACTTTGCACTTTCTCTTTTGTAATGTTAAAATCCTTTTAGCCATGAACATGTTACCATGCTTTGTTTAGTATATTCAGTTCAAGTTGTAAGACACTAAGAGGCTGCTTGCCTATTATGTGCTGAAGAGTTGGCTATATCTGTTATCATATACTGATGAAATAAAGAATCAGGATTACAGAAATAAAATTATATTTTTTCTTTTGGGAAAACTTGACTGAGATCAGCCAAAATATAGGAAATATAAAAAAAAATCTAATCAACAATCAATAAACACAGACACATAGTTGGACTTGTGATGGAGTTACCCTTCTATCCATGATTTAGTGTTATCACTTGAATCTCCATCTTGTTCTGGGTCTGTCCTTACCCAAACAACAGTATCCATGTCCGCCATCATGGCTATGTTGTCAACCATGCATGCACAAAAATCTACTCAGGCAGAATGAATCAAATACCACCTGTGGTGATTGGCAGTGAATCAGACAAAATTTACCAGTGACCACTGGCAATATGACAAGCATCTTCACCAGCATGGTGATTTGGCACCAATTTCAAATTGCCAATGGTGACATGGTAAACTGATTTTGCAAACCCTGACATCTTATCTCAAAAGTACCATTTGAGGGTCTTATTGACAAAAATACTCATTGTCTACTAATCTGCATTCTAAAACACAGCATACATTGCCATCTCTTGGTATTTGCTCTGATGACATCAAGGGTTCTGTACCAACCCAAGCATCCTGTAGCAAAAGAGACAATATTAAGCATAACAGTTTTTCATCCTCTTTTGAGAGTAGTTTTGACTCCCTAAATACCTCTCACAACAGGCGTATGGATAGACAGTATAGTTATGGGCTATCAATTTAAGCCAAAATATCTCTGAAGGAACTTTCATATTGGTGTATCAGTGGTGCTTACCTATGTACATGTTGATCCTGCAAAAGCAAGGGTAGTATGTGACTCATTCAACATTTTTGCAGTGAGCTCCTACACAAAATACTATATGTTCACACTATACCTCCTAGATACCACAAAAGCTTTGTAAGCAGAGTACTGACAGAAGTACTAAGGGCGTATTCCAGATCCTATGGTCGTCGCATTGTTTGGTAGTGTATTTGCTTTTAGTGGGACTTGACAGATTACATGGCATCTTGATCCTAAGTGTATGTTACACATACACATTTGTGGCAATTTAATCTGCATCCTGGACTAGCCCCCAGCCAACTTTGTCCGATTTCATCTTGACCGATTCAGCTAACGTGGACGTCCGCTGTACTCAGGCAGCTCCTCCTCTCTGAGTCATAGGTCAGTGATTGGAGGGAGTTGTTTTTGGAGCTGGTGTATCCCGGTGTAGGCGGTTGGTCCATAATTGTGGCCAGCCATTTATCCAGTTTGTTTTTTAAACTCTCTGGTGAAGTGCCTGTCTGGTTTCGCAATTTCTGTGGGACAGAGTTGAAGAGGCGCGCCCCAATATAGGTGAAGCTATGATGTACTATGTTCTTCACCCTTTGTGATGTCCCCTCAGTTCTCCTCACATAGCACAGGCGACCTCTTCTTGGGTGGTAGTTCACCTTCAGGCCCACATTTGGTACCAGATACTCCAGAATCTTCCAGACGTATATTATTATATATCTTTCGCGTCTTCGCTGGAGAGAGTAGAGTCCCAGCTGTTGCAGTCTTTCCCAGTAGTTGTACTGTTGCAATCCCTCAATCTTATTTGTGAAAGTACGCTGGACAGCTTCAAGTTTGATTATGTCTCCTGTCTTGAAGGGAGACCAGAGTTGGCAACAGTACTCAAGTTTTGGGAGTACTAATGCTTTCCAGAGCGTCAGCATACATGTTTTGTTTCTAGTGTGGAATGTCCGGAGTATCCAGCCTGAGAGTTTCCTGGCGGTGTCAGAGATCTCATTAATGTGGCGAGAGAAGGTCATGTCGCTGCTCATATGTACCCCAAGGTCTTTGATGTGGGCTTTCCCTGCTATGATTTGGGAGTCGACTTTGTAGTTTGATGTGCTTTTCAATTCATGTACTGAGCCATATTGTAGCAGCTCAAACTTGTCTCCGTTCAGTGTCATGTTGTTGTTTTTTTTATGTAAAAAAAAAATCTTTTATAAGAAAAAAAAGTGTAACTCCTAGGATGTGTAGTAGGATAATACTATCAAATAGCATGAGGTTAAAACTTAATAATTGTTCATCATTGTAAACCTCTTAATTTTAGATCAAAACAATACTGTTGGTCAAAACGAAAAGGATACAGAAATGCACTAGTCTAACCAGCAAGCTATGACTTATCCCAGAACCTGTAAACTGTACTTCTAATAACATAGAGCAAATAATTATATAAGATTTTCAGGCATCAGACACACATCTTAAACTTAATTCAAAGTTTGCTTTATGATTATTTACCTTGCGAACCTTAGCTTATGTACTTTCCAGTTACTAACCTGCATCTCCATAACCTTTTTCTTTCTTAGTCCAAGAAAACTTTGATGTTGTATTGATTTCAAAATCCCGAATTACTTCACTCACTTGAGCTTCGGAACTTACATAGCCAAGCAAACTTGTCACAGATTCGTCAAATAAGCTAGACCCAGTTCTACTTTTCGCCATAGTTTAGCGGTACACTAATGTTTACTATCAGACTTTGACCGTGTATGATAAATACAGCACTCGATCACGGACACAGAGCTTTTCTACATATATAAAGCATAAAGCATTTAGGACTACATAATTTAGGTGACAGGGAATACGCACTAACTGATGCATTTCTATGCACTGCACTAATCTGACGACTGTCTACAGGCAGAAATTATTTGTGGCGAAGTGTTCTTGCTGACCTCAGCGTACTGTTTTATCTTTACCTAGATAACATCAAGATCTATATATACCAGATCTTGGATAACATTACGGTGAATTATACAACACGATAAACAACACCCGATGCATTTATATGCAGTGCATATAAACATGATAAATGTCAACAGAAAGAAATAATTTGTCTAATTTGCAACGAGCTGTTCTGGTTGATTTCAGCGTACTGTTTTATTTTCACTTTCATAAGTTTTTTTTTGAGAATCCTAGACCCTCTTATGCCTATACTTTTTTTTTTTATAGGAATGTCCCTTTTGGGTCTACAGGTAGCAGGATTCCTAGTCCTATCCCCGTCCCGTTTTTGGTCGCCTCGTACGACTCATGTGGGAAAACTTGGTGGTAGCATTCTTTTCCTCCACCACAGGGTTGGGCGAAAAAAGGAAATGAATATTCAGAGAAATGGTACAGGACAGTAACAAGGGGTGGGGGGATAGCATAACGGAGGGACAGTTGCAGCATAATAAAAGTGTCATAATTTCTCTATGAACAGAGATTTCCTCGATCCCAGACAAAATGATGTGTGGTTCTGGTCCGCAGGGGCGCCCTATATAGACCCTAAAGTATCAGCTGCATGCTACTTTGCTACAATAACACCCCCAGAGAAGGGATTGAGGAAGTTAGTGACAGAGTTTGGGAAGGTGTACGAAAGAAGGAAGTTGAAGATAAATGTAGGTAAACGTAAGGTGATGAGATGTACAAGGGAAAAAAGTGGCAGCAGACTGGAAGTGAGTACAAAGGGAGAGAGACTGGAGGAAGTGGATAGCTTTAGATACTTGGGTGCGAATGTAGCAGGAAAGGGAATGGAGGTGGAGGTAGAATGCAGATGGAGAGAAGCGAGTAAATGCCTTGGTGGATTAAAAAGTGTAATGAGAAATATACATTTGGGAATGGATGCTAAGAGGAGATTATATGAAGGAATGATTGTGCTGACAGCACTGTACGGGGTAGAAACATGGAACATAAAGGAGGAAGAAAGGAGGAGTTTGAATGTGTTTGAGATGAGGTGCCTGAGAAGTATGATAGCGTTTACTAGGCTGGGTAGAGTAAGAAATGAGAAGGTGAGGAGGAGAACAGGGGTGGAAAGGGAGTTGGGAGATAGGGTTGATGAAAGAGTATTGGGATGGTTTGGACACATGGAAAAAATGAGTGAAGGAATCGCCAACAGCATCACATCCCTCCGAGCAAACTCCTTCACCAGAACGGCTCATAAGCTCTTCAATAGTCTCCCCCAACTACCTGAAGGACACCACATCCTGTACAGTGGAGGTATTCAAAAGACGACTGGATGCCCTAATGACACCCGGCAAGAAACAATGGTTTCAAACTGTCAGGAAATGGATTTAATTTGGAAGAGGGTAGAAACAACTTCGCCAACCGTGTAGTCAATGAATGGAATAAACTTCCTGCAGAGGCAATGCAATGTAGCTCAGTTCGAAGCTTTAAGATTCGTTTAGACGAACACCTAAGCAAGACGCTGTAATACCTGCCATTTATTTTATATTATTTATTTGTTTGTTTGTTATTATTTGTCTGTTTATTATTATTTCTTTGATTGTCGGTATGCTCCTCCTTTGTAATCCTTTGGAATTAAAGACACCTCCCACACCATCCTATAGTAACACATGGCTCCACTATAACAAGCTGGTACATCGTATACCACATCACTGGAGGCAACACGGCCAGGGAGGAAGCAGTGGCAGTACCTATAGCTGAGACGTGGTCGCCGAGATCTCCACAAGGTAACATAAGGTAAAGTATTCCAAACTGCTCTAGGCAGGAACGGTCGACTTGTCCGTTCTGTGAGCGTCCCCTTCGTCTCCTTCACCAAGGGTTGTTTCTGAGTGGGATCAAGGTCAAGGAAATGTGCCACATTCTCATACAACCGTTGACATTCACGATTCACGGCGGTAGTAGTAGTATCGTATGGCTTTCTTACACCTCCAACTTTGTATTTGCTAGCCAGTCTATGAATGTTTGATTTGCTTCATAGATAGTCTGGTAACCCCCTGGCACTGCTGTGATTGGGCAGTGCAGTACGAGATGGTCTGTATCTTGGGACGAATTATGACAAGATGGGCACATTGGGGAGTCTTTGTAGCCCCAGCGATGCAGGTTAACGGCTGTTTTGCCTTGTTGTGATATCAGACCGCGCCGGATCACCACGCTGTCATCGTGCGGTGGCTTAAGTACCCTAATGCCTAAGAATTGGGGGAAAACTAAGAGTGATCCCAACGTGGCATCCGGACATAGACTCGATCTATCTCCCGGATACACACCTCCACAATCATGAATATCCCTCAAAATGTATTCACGGCGGTAACAGACCTTGGTTGAACCTCACGGAACAGTCGTTGGTTTTATACAAATCATCAAAATAATAACATAATACTTTCTAAATACACTTGGTATTCCATGCCCCACAGACGAACAGCAAGGCATCGAGCACATGTGAACTAAAGATTCGAATTTTACTTCTAAATAAGTAATGAGAACGACAATGCATAACACCATGGGCAAGGACGCAGCCAGATATATATTTCGGGGGAGGGGCACAGTATGCATAAATTAAAATATCCGTCTCTAATTTATCGTAAATTAAGTCTTATAAAGTATGCGTGCATTGGAGAAACTCTAGAATTAGCATCAACGACCTCACTAAGAGATATTACATTCCCGGATCACCATTTCATCTTATGGAAGCCCGCTATGGCTCAGTAGTATCGGGCGTGTCTGGTAACCGCGTGGGAACTTCGGGTGTCTATTCGAATTCTGGCCACGACGTAGAGGTTAGGAAGGTCATCTACTCTGAGTAATGGCCTCCAACCTTTTCACACCCTGTTATCTGTAATATGGCGTTATCTAAGCTATTCCTGTTTGTCGGGTTGTGTAATCCTACATTTAACTGCATTTTGATATATCGAAGTCCAATTGCCATTTCACCGACCATAGAAATAATCTATTAAGATACTCTTGCAGTATCCCTGCATCTTCGCCCGATCTAATATGAAATCCTATTTTAGTGTCATCCGCAAACTTACTAACATAACTATCAATCCTATTGCCCTAGACGTTTATACACATAATGAATAATAAGGATCCCAAAACCGAACTCTGGGGAACTCAATTAGTAACACTAACCCGTTTGGATTTTACACCGTGGTGACCTGCTATTTTCTGTTACTAATCCATTCAAATACTTTTCCTCCTATGCCATGGACTTTGGTTTTATTTAGTAGTCTGTGGTGGGGCACCTTGCCACTGTGTGACTTGGAAAGCTTCACATACCTTAGAGGTGCAATGCATAACAGTGGTGGGTCAGGTCAGGAATTACTTGGAAGGATTGTATGGTGTTGCGTGGATAATTGAAAGGTAACTGACGTGGTTTTCGTGCAGTGTATTACATTTTATATTGCTCATAGTGTTAAGGACACACTCAATTTGAATATATGAAACTGTCGAAATTTATGCAGGAATAAGGTCCGAATTTTCAAGTCATTTGTGCTCCCTGTCCTGTTGTGAGGTTATGTGGTATGGGTATTGAATGCAAACTTGAAGAGGCGTCACAATCCTACTGGTACCGAATGCATTCGGAATAACATAGGGTATGGCTGGAATGATTATGTATCAAACCAGACACTATAGTGTGAGACTCAGTATAGGCCAGTTACAGGCCTAATTTGTGAGCGTCAACTCAGCTATATGGACATGAGACACGTTTCCCGGGTGTTAACCCCACTCACAGGATTGTCTTCACAAGATACAACATTTGATAGAGGAGGCGCAGGGGACGCCAACAGAACTCACGGGCTGATCGAACTTGTCGGGAGCTGTAGCTGTTTGAAGTGGGAAGGAAGGGTGGGGTAGAAGTGAAGCAACACATCCACTGGTAATATACTCCTAAAATGTGTGTGTGTGGCTTACTAAGGAAGAAAGGGTGACTGTTAGGAAGTTACCCTCACTTCTAGTCCTCAGTCCTCATCCCTCTTCCCTCACCTCAACGTAACGGTACCGAACCTATCCGGTAACCTCTCCCAGTTACTCAGTAACCTCCCCTAGTGAAGAGTAAGTATGAACACAAACATACAAAATGTAATATCATCACTCCATTCTTTGGAACATTCTTCCCTAACCACAAAGTATATCCCAAGCTACTGTAGAAGGGTTTTGTACCCGAAATCGCGATCTAGCTATAGTGACTACCTATCGTGAAGTCATAATCCTCCTTTCAAAGGAGAACAAGTCCATAGTAAGACACATGGAAAATACTCTTAAGAAAATAATAAGAGAAAAAATATTACTTTCAATGATATTTGCACAAGAGAAAATATCCTGCCTGTATATACCCATTAATATATATATATATATATATATATATATATATATATGTATATATATATATACTATGATAAGTTAGTAGCTTTTGTCTGTCTGTCTGTTTGTCTCTTTGTTTGTTTGCTTGTTTGTTTGTTCACAATCTCCTCCTAGGGTTTTAGAGATAGACCCCCATAACCATATATATTCTGATACCTTATCACTCCAGGTACTTGGATAACTATATTTCATTTAAAAAAAATATTTGGTTAGGGTTAAGGGTTAAAGTTAGAGTATGGTTCGGTGAGTGATTATTGACGAACTACTCCTAGGTTTTTGTAGATAGACCCCTATAACCATATAGATTCTGAAACCTTATAACCCAAGGTACCTGGATAACTATCTTTCATTTGTCTGTCTGTTTGTTTGTTTGTTCACGAACCCCCATAACCATATATATTCTGGTACCCTATCACTCCAAGTACTTGGATAACTATATGTGATTAAATAATGGTTAGGATTAAGGGTTAAAGTTAGGTGGGTTATGGTTAAATTAGGGATTATTTACGAACTCGCAGCAACGCGCGGGTAATTTGGCTAGTATATAGTATATATATATATATATATATATATATATATCCTGATTATTTGACTTATTCTGTTGACAGTACTTACTTTAAAGTAGATGGAGCAATATTTTGTAAACATAACTATAGGCATGTAAATCAAAATAGTTGAACAGGAAAAAGGAATAAAATATTATAGATAAAAGCAGACAGATTGATAATGATGCAGACACTTTCTATGTATATTTGAGGAATTAGTCGAATAGTCAAGGACTCAAAAGTAATCAGAGCATTGAATATATTAATAAATATGTAGACAGGTGAATAATAGATACATGAATAGCTAATAGAACAATTGATATGTAAGTAAATAATCAAATTATGATTAAACGAACAGTAGATAAAAGAATAAATTAATAGACTGATATATTGATAACCATGTGTGTGTGTGTGTGTGTGTGTGTGTGTGTGTGTGTGTGTGTGTGTGTACCAGGCCATTCAGGAAAAAACAATATTCATCCTATTCCCCATAACTACATGACCGAAAGACTAGCAATTCAATTCGGTTTTGACAATAAATCTTACCAGTAGACAAACTGAGAGAAGAGTACATAGTGCGCTTCCTGCCAAAATAAAAAAGCGACCATCTCAGTGCCACCGTCTTCATCAAAGTCCAAGTCCCGTTTTCGCCCTTTCTTGAATGTTGTCGGGAATATTTTTTTTCTCTTGAGATTACGATGATCATCAAGGAGATCGAGATCGCAGCAAAAGAGGTGCGGGCGGGAGTTCGGAGAAGGCTGAGCGCCTTCTTCCGAAGCGAAATGGGCCGTTTGCGAGGTCCTCTCTTCCATGCCGCCAACTTCGTCAGAGAGCTAAAAAAGGCTGGAAGAGCTAAAGAGCGAAGCTGAAGAGCTTACCAGGATTCAGATTATCACCAGAGGGACAAAGTAATTCCTGGAAAGAGCCCTGCCACACCCATGAAGAGACAAGCAAGTGCCGTGGTTACAAGAAGCCCTGAAAGAGGCAAAGACGAAAGTCGTCTCGAACGAAGAACCGCCTCGTCCTATGGAGACATAATAGCCGTTTTCTAAACCTCTGAAAAATCCCTTGGAGTTTCCTCTAACAAGAGACAATCGGATATATAATAAGCAAGTTTCTTTTTACGATTGCTCATAGGAAGTGCAAATATCCCTTGGAGTTTCCTCTAACAAAAGACAATCGAACATATAATAAACAAGTTGCTTTTAACGATTGCCCATAAGAAGTGGAAATATTATATAAAAAGTCTTTGCGATTGTCCATAGAAGACATCAAGAGCCATTCGCAAGTATGCTCTGATATTCTTATTTGGGTCATGTATGGTACCACAGAGGTCTCTTTCGTGTTCTCCAGAAGTCTGGAATCAGAAATAACACTTAGCATCCTGATCCTTTGACTGTCGAAGATTCTCCTGAGCTGAATTGAATCGCCTGGTGGCTGGCGGGAAATATCTTGTAATTCAACTGCTGTTGTCAAAAGGGTTAAAAGGATTCAGGTCATTGATATGTTGTTGCACTTTGCTACGTCTAGCCGTGTTGCTAATTGTGTCAAAATATATCCACAGGCAACTGCTCTAGTCCATTTGATACTTGTCCGAACCTTGTCTCTATAACGGAGAAGTGAGTCTGTGTGGGTCTCGCTCAAACCAAAGTGCGTTCATGCTGGCGGTCGTCTCTGCTAAATAAAACGTGTCTGTCATCTCCTACATAATTCCATAATACAAAAAAATTCTTCCTTTAAAGCTTTACTTTCTCCGAGTAGGCTAATTTTGTTAGAGTGAGTGTGTTCCCAGAACCCGTGATCCTCACTTGGTGCCGATGGCAAACAAGGGGCCATATCCGTGTCATGACGTACCCTAAAGATTATTATTTATTTATTGATCAATTTTTTTACTTATCTATTCATGTGTATATATATATATATATATATATATATATATATATATATATATATATATATATATATATATATTGCGCCTGACGATTCATTTGTTACATTTTTTATGAATGCAGTGTAACCTACCTTAGCCAAAAACAATATGTGTATTTCAAACACCAAATAGAAATATACATGGAGTATAAGATTATGTGTTTTACACAGTTCAGTATGGAGATTATCAATTTTAAAAATGTATTCCATACGTCTACACTTCTATTTGGAATGCTGTACTTCCTGACATTTTCAAACAAGTTTGATTTTTATTTTATATTTTTTCACTGTGACCTTTGTTGTTTTTTCATCCCATACCACAAAATCATCTCTTTCCATTTTTATACTTTTCTTTGATCTACATTTCATGTTGCCTCTTTTTGCTCTACCAACGTAGGAAGTCATAAGAACAAAAAAATAAAGGAGACTGCAAGAGACCATAAGGCCTACAATAGGCAGCTCAGTATCCATCACCACCTGTCATCCCCATCCATAAAGTTGTCTAATCGTTTTTCAAAACAACTGATAGTTTCAGCGCTTACTACATGGTTACTAAGTTTATTCCATTCATCGACCACCCTATTGGTAAACCAATTCTTGCCTATTCCCTTCTTGAATCTAAATTTGTCCAGTTTATTCCCATGACTGCGAGTCCTACCCTGTTGTTTTATTATGATGACTTTGTTTGCATCACCCTTGTTAAAGCCTTTGATCCACTTGAACACCTCTATAAGATCACCCCGAACTCTGCGTCTTTCCAGAGAGTGTAAGTTTAGGTGCTTAAGCCTCTCTTCGTAAGGCAAGTTTCCGAGTCCATGTATAATTTTGGTCATTCTTCTCTGTACTGATTCTAGTGAATTTATGTCCATTCTGTAGGACGGAGACCAAAACTGTACCGCATAGTCAAGGATGGGTCTAACGATCGCTAGAGTTTAATAATTACCTCTGCATTTCTATTCGTTACCGTCCTAGCAATGAAACCTAATGCTCTGTCATATATATATATATATATATATATATATATATATATATATATATATATATATATATATATATATATATATATATATATATTCATATGTCGTGTTTTTTTAGACTTAGGCTAATTTTGGTTGCCACCCTTTGTATTGTGTGTGGTTCACCACGGTCTTGAATCATGTATTGGACTCGTGATCGACGTTTTTCACCCTCCCGGATGAGAGCTCAAAGCTCACATATGGCTCGATCAATGAACAATTATGTATGTATTTACCTTGTTGTATTTTGCGGGAAGGGGAGCTACTCTCGTGGTGTCCCGCCTTTGTATCTCGCAGTGTCTAGTTTGCTCTTAAACTCATGAATGTTTTTGCGCACACTATTTTTTCATCCAGTTTGTTCCAAGTGTCCACCACTCTATGTGGAAAACTGTTTTTCTTCAGATCTCTTCTGTAGCTGTTTTTTTCCATGTCCTCTTGTGTTTATCTTGTCCCAGTTTAACAAGTCCTCTCTATCGTTATTTCTGTGCCCTTCATGATTCTGTAGATGGTCAGTAGGTCACCTCTCTCTCTTCTTTGCTCCAGAGTAGGTAACTCCAGTTTAGCCAATCTCTTCTCATATGACAAGTTTGCAAGTGCAGGTGCCATTTTTGTGGCTGCTCTCTGGATTCTTTCTATTTTCTTTATATTCTTTTTGGTACTGGGGGACCACAATGTCGCCGCATGGGTATGTGTGTGTGTTTGTGTGTGTGTGTGTGCTTACCTAATTGTATTTATCTAATTGTATTTTACAGGAAAAAGGGCAACGCTCGTTGGATCCCGTCTCCTATTCTCTAATTAATTATTCATCCTACCTACCCTCAAATTCATGTACGGTTCTAATTTAATCTATATCCTTTATTTATAATTATCATATCTAGATTTGGATTCGTGTATTGTTTGTTTGGGCTATACCACGCCCTAAGCTATTCCAGATATTTATGCATCTATATGGAAAACTGTATTTTTTCATATCCTTTAAACATGTAGTCCTTCTTAATTTGCTTCCCTGACTTCTTAAAGCCCTCCAATATTTAATCAGATCTCTTCTGTCAATACAACTGTAATCATATCACCTCTTTCTCTTCGATCTTTCAAAGTTGATAGACCCAGTGCTTTTAGTCTTTTCTCATTTGGTTTATCTGCCAGGATGGGGACCAGTTTGGTCGCTGCCCTTTGTATTCTCTCAATCTTGATTATATCCTTCACTCTGTGGGGACCATACCACTGACGCATATTCCAGTCTTGGGCGGATCATGGTTTCGATGAGTTTTTTCATCATCTCTTCATCCACATTGTGAAATGCCATTTTTTATCTTCTGCAGGATGATCTTAATAAACTGTTAACATGGTCGGTGAAATGGCAAATGAACTTCAATATCTCTAAGTGTAGCGTGTTAAACGTAGGGCTACACAACTCCAAAAATAGATACAACTTAGATAACACGTCTTTAGGAAAATCTGAGTGCGAGAGGGACTTGGGAGTTCTGGTGAGTCCGGACCTTAAAACCAGGAAGCAGTGCATTAGCGCCAGAAATAAAGCAAACAGAGCATTAGGCTTCATTGCTAGGACGGTAACGAATAGAAGTGCAGAGGTAATTATTGAACTCTATCTAGCGATAGTTAGACCCATCCTTGACTATGCGGTACAGTTTTGGTCTCCGTCCTACAGAATGGACATAAATTCACTAGAATCAGTACAGAGAAGAATGACCAAAATGATACATGGACTCGGAAATTTGCCTTACGAAGAAAGGGCTTAGGCACCTACACTTACACTCTCTGGAAAGACGCAGAGTGCGGGGTGATCTAATAGAAGTGTTCAAGTGGATCAAAGGCTATAACAAGGGTGATGCAAACAAGGTCATCATAATAAAACAACAGGGCAGGACTCGCAGTAATGGGTATAAACTGGACAAATTTAGATTTAAGAAGGAAATAGGCAAGAATTGGTTTACAAATAGGGTGGTCGATGAATGGAACAAACTTAGTAACCACATAGTAAGCGCTGATACTATCAGTTTGTTTTAAAAAAACGACTAGACAACTTTATGGATGGGGATGACAGGTGGTGATGGATACGGAGCTGCCTAGTGTAGGCCTTATGGTCTTTTGCAGTCTCCTTTATTTCTTATGTTCTTATGTTCTCCCACAATTCTGCCGATATGTCTGTCATGTGACAGGTTGTCTTTTATCGACACTCCAAATCTTTCTCTTCTTTTGCTTCTGTAAAGGATTTACTTGCCAAGGAGTAGTGGATGGTCTTTTGCCACTACTGTGTGCGTGCATGTGTGTGTGTGATTCACCATGTCTTGGATGACGTGTTGGACTGATCG